>NW_027223361.1:135000-160858 GCF_030449975.1 Polyergus mexicanus
AGTCTTTTGGACGCGCGCTCGCAGCAGTCGGCGACTGAATGGACAAAGAAAACAGATACGAAAGTAAAATGGAATTGACGGATTATATCCCGCATGTACTAATACGACGACGCGCGTCGAACGCCGCGCGCCTCTGCGACGACCCGAGAGAGAAAGGGAAGCCAGCAGCAGAGCGCCGTCGGCCTTTTTCGGTGCGGTCGGCGTCGTGCGAGCGGGATGGAGGAGGAGAGGATTATCCGAGACTCTCTCCTTAAGCATCGTAGCCGCAACCGGCGTCGCGTCGCGTCGCGCGCGACCCGTTGAGGCTCGTTGCGCAAATTGCGAAATTACATGAATGCGATTCGGAGCAGAAGACGCTTTCCCGATCGCGCTCTTGCCAAGCGCAGAGTTACGATCCGGCGTTAGCGCGTACCGGTGGTAACCTACGCCCGTCCGTGCGTCCGCAACGCTCGTGAACGCGCCCCTCCCCGCACCGGGGCAGCGGTCAGCGTGTTTGTACGCGAGCGCGCGGCTATCGGACGAACGGGCGAGAGGACGGATCACACCCGATCAAGTCCGACGGTTTCTTCAAAGAACATTCCGCCCCGGCTCTTCCAAATATATATATTATTATATTATATATACGGGGAAGAGACGCTCCGATCGCGAAACAACTTTTGTGCCGTAGCCTCCCCAGCGGTGGCGGCGGTCCGCGCGCGTGCTCGGACGCGCGCGGCCAGGCTGATCGAAGGGCCAACGATTTTATCTCTCTCTCTTCGGAGAGGAGACTAAGATGGATGAACGAAGCGTTCGTTGAACGCAAGAATTGCAAAACGATTACCCTGAACGGTGGATCACTTGGCTCGTGGGTCGATGAAGAACGCAGCTAATTGCGCGTCAACTTGTGAACTGCAGGACACATGAACATCGACATTTCGAACGCACATTGCGGTCCACGGATACAATTCCCGGACCACGCCTGGCTGAGGGTCGTTTTAGTACCTCGAAACTGCTTGCGCCTTTGCGCGCCGGGCCACCGTGCCCGTTCGCGCAAACGGTGTACGAGCGATAGTTGGACGTTCGCCCGAGACGAGCCGTCCCGAGAGGCGGCCCCTTGGCGTCGTCTGAAATAACACCGAGGAAAAGGAAGAGTGAGAGCAGCGTACGCACACACGCAGTAAGTAAAGATAGGGAGCCTGCGCGCGCGCGCCCGGAAACTGTCGAAGGAGAGAGGGAGTAGAAGACACGCGCACACACGTTGCGTTATCCCTCTCGCGGTCTCCCGGTGCGCCAGCGCGCGCTCGCGCCTCTTACGCGAGTCTTGGTGCGCGCCACCTTCCGCGCAAACGGTAGGAGAGAACCGCGGCGCGTCGTCGCCCGGCGGTACGCGGAGAGAAAAGAGCGAGAGAACCCTCCTTAACGCGGGTGAATCGCGAGCCGACCGCTTGTCCGAGTCCACGAAATTCTCGAAAACGAATATAGGGGACCGGCACGCGTCGTCGTGTACTCGTCGAATCCGATTCGCCCCGTCGTATCCCATATCCGTGCATAACACACGATATGCGGAGAGAAAATTTGAAGGATGTGGGTGATAGAGATGTACGTGTACGCGCACACTCGCTCGCAATGTATCTCGCGTCCCCGGCGATCGAAGATGACGCGATCCGCGCCGATCTTATTCGTTGTTTGCAAGCAGACAACTCGAACGAGATTCGATCGGCTTACATTTCCTCCTATTAGCGGCTGCGAGCCGCGCGTGGAAGAATCGTTGTCACAAACAACACGTCTCCTCGCCACTCCTCCGAGTACAATGCGAAGCCGCTGTGCCGGCGCTGCCGCTCTCCCGACGCTCGCTCTCTAAGTGAGAAAAGAGCCGGCGGAGGAGGCGGCGCGGCCACGGTTATCGAAAACTAAACTCTTTGACGACCTCAGAGCAGGCGAGATTACCCGCTGAATTTAAGCATATTATTAAGCGGAGGAAAAGAAACTAACTAGGATTTCCTTAGTAGCGGCGAGCGAACAGGAAAGAGCCCAGCACCGAATCCCGCGGTTCCGCCGCAGGGAAATGTGGTGTTTGGGAGGATCCGCTTATCCCGAGGTGTCGCGTCGCGTCCAAGTCCATCTTGAATGGGGCCACTTACCCGTAGAGGGTGCCAGGCCCGTAGCGACCGGTGCGCGTCTCGGGAGGATCTCTCCTTAGAGTCGGGTTGCTTGAGAGTGCAGCTCTAAGTGGGTGGTAAACTCCATCTAAGGCTAAATACGACCACGAGACCGATAGCGAACAAGTACCGTGAGGGAAAGTTGAAAAGAACTTTGAAGAGAGAGTTCAAGAGTACGTGAAACCGTTCAGGGGTAAACCTAAGAAACCCAAAAGATCGAACGGGGAGATTCATCGTCAGCGGCGCTGGCTTCGCGTCGGTGGGCGATGTCCCGCGGAGTCCTCGCGGCTCTCGCGCGGGCACGCTACCGTGCGTCGATGTCCTGCGCTCGTCGTCGTGCACTTCTCCCCAAGTAGAACGTCGCGACCCGCTGGGTGTCGGTCTACGGTCCGGGTGCGGTGACTGTCGCGTCGCCGGTAAAACGGCACGCGACAAACCCCCGGTCGCCCGGCCGGCTGCTCGGCGGTACGCGCAAGGTATCAGGCCGCACTATTTACGGTGCGTCGAGGCCGTCGCAAGCGCGCGCCACGGTACTCGGAGGTTACGGACTTTGCGCCGTCCCCGGTCCTGGCCCGCTGTTGGTTGAAGTACGGTTCACCTTCGACAGGCCTGTCGAACGTCCCTCTTATTCCCTTGTGGGAATCGAGGGGGATCTATACCGGTCGGCGACGCTACTGCTTTGGGTACTCTTAGGACCCGTCTTGAAACACGGACCAAGGAGTCTAACATGTACGCGAGTCATTGGGACTTGTCGCGAGACCTAAAGGCGTAATGAAAGTGAAGATCGACCCTGGCCGTCGATCGAGGGAGGATGGGCCGCGTCGCGATGCGGCCTCGCACTCCCTGGGCGTCTCGTTCTCATCGCGAGAAGAGGCGCACCCAGAGCGTACACGTTGGGACCCGAAAGATGGTGAACTATGCCTGGTCAGGACGAAGTCAGGGGAAACCCTGATGGAGGTCCGTAGCGATTCTGACGTGCAAATCGATCGTCGGAACTGGGTATAGGGGCGAAAGACTAATCGAACCATCTAGTAGCTGGTTCCCTCCGAAGTTTCCCTCAGGATAGCTGGCACTCGACCGTTCCCCACGGAACGCGAACGAGTCTCATCTGGTAAAGCGAATGATTAGAGGCCTTGGGGCCGAAACGACCTCAACCTATTCTCAAACTTTAAATGGGTGAGATCTCTGGCTTTCTTGAATTATGAAGCCACGAGCATCTCGGATCAGAGTGCCAAGTGGGCCATTTTTGGTAAGCAGAACTGGCGCTGTGGGATGAACCAAACGCAGAGTTAAGGCGCCCAACTCGACGCTCATGGGACACCATGAAAGGCGTTGGTTGCTTAAGACAGCAGGACGGTGGCCATGGAAGTCGGAATCCGCTAAGGAGTGTGTAACAACTCACCTGCCGAAGCAACTAGCCCTGAAAATGGATGGCGCTGAAGCGTCGAGCCTATACTCTGCCGTCAGCGGCAAGTGGGGCGGCAACGGGAGCGCCGGGCGCGTCGTGTCTTGTTGGTACGGTGTCGCAAGGTCTCTCGCGTCGTCACGAAGCCCTGACGAGTAGGAGGGTCGCGACGGTGAGCGCAGAAGGGTCTGGGCGCGAGCCTGCCTGGAGCCGCCGTCGGTGCAGATCTTGGTGGTAGTAGCAAATACTCCAGCGAGGCCCTGGAGGACTGACGTGGAGAAGGGTTTCGTGTGAACAGCCGTTGCACACGAGTCAGTCGATCCTAAGCCCTAGGAGAAATCCTATGTCAATGACGGCGTACAATATACTCGAGTGTCGAAGAAACACAGCAACAAAACAGCAGAACCGAGCGAGTCGCGCACGAACGTCGCTTTACGCGCGCGTTCCGTTGCCGCTGGCGAGCGACGTTTTGATGATGATGATGATGTATATAAAGACACACGCCCGTCGGGCGAAAGGGAATCCGGTTCCTATTCCGGAACCCGGCAGCGGAACCGCATACAATTCGGGCCCTCGTAAGAGTGTTCGTCGGGGTAACCCAAAATGACCTGGAGACGCCGTCGGGAGATCCGGGAAGAGTTTTCTTTTCTGTATAAGCGTTCGAGTTCCCTGGAAACCTCTAGCAGGAAGATAGGGTTTGGAACGCGAAGAGCACCGCAGTTGCGGCGGTGTCCGGATCTTCCCCTCGGACCTTGAAAATCCAGGAGAGGGCCACGTGGAGGTGTCGCGCCGGTTCGTACCCATATCCGCAGCAGGTCTCCAAGGTAAAGAGCCTCTAGTCGATAGAATAATGTAGGTAAGGGAAGTCGGCAAATTGGATCCGTAACTTCGGAATAAGGATTGGCTCTGAGGAGCGGGGCGTGTCGGGCTTGGTCGGGAAGCGGGTCTGGCTGACGTGCCGGGCCTGGGCGAGGTGAACGGTCGGCGTTCTCGCGCCGGTCCCGGGATCCGAGCTCGGTCCCGTGCCTTGGCCTCCCGCGGATCTTCCTTGCTGCGAGGCTTCCGTGGCGGCGCGAGCCGTCGTGGTCGTCCTCTTCGGCCGCCATTCAACGCTCAGCTCAGAACTGGCACGGACTAGGGGAATCCGACTGTCTAATTAAAACAAAGCATTGCGATGGCCCTCGCGGGTGTTGACGCAATGTGATTTCTGCCCAGTGCTCTGAATGTCAACGTGAAGAAATTCAAGCAAGCGCGGGTAAACGGCGGGAGTAACTATGACTCTCTGCCCAGAAATAGGCATTTCCTATCAATAAATCGGAACTTCCGATAGCAAACAGCAGAACTGGTAGCGGAGTCGGCGGCGGTGCGCCGCCGCGGAGCGTAGCAAATACTTCGTCATCGTGCGGCCGAATGTTGGAGGGAGGAACGCAATGCTTGTTGACCGTCCAAGCTCAGAAAGCACGAGAGAATATGCTGGCGAGTGGGTCCACATCGAATCCTTCGCGGAGCTTGGCCTCGCCGGCCGGCCCCGAATAGGTGGCCCATCTCAAAGTAACTGGATGTTCCCAGGCGCGGATATCGATGTCTGGCATTGGTGCAGCTTTGCTGTAAGTAGGTGGCCAAGTGCTGCTGCGGGTCCTGATGAATGACGGATGGGACGAGACGCACGCAGTGGCACGAGGCAGCCTCGCCCAGGCCGGACTCATATCCGGGGAACAGTCCAGATGCGAAATCACCGCTCTTGTTGCACTGCGTCTCGTGTAGCGGAGTGGTGAGGAGCGCCAGGAGCTGGGCGGGATGGGCTGTTCGTCCGTTCCGTCCACACTCCGGACGGTAACAGTGCTCGGGGGGGCGGTTACCACGCCGTCTGCCGCTGACTCTGCACTCGTCCTGGGGATTCGCCTTGTTGGCTAGGCGAGACCCCACGTGTGCCGGCGAAATACTTACTCTCAAGGGGCTGGAGCTTGGCGGGTCGTTGGCCCGCCTTGCTTCGCCCCTTTTTTTTATGAAAAAATTTTTAGTTTTGTAGGCGTCCCTCTCTCCTCGCTCTTCACCTCTCAAGGGGCTGGGGCTTGGCGGATCATTGATCCGCCTCGCCTCGCCCCTTTTTTTATCAAAATTTTTTAATTTTTTATGCAATTTTTTTTTTACACATATATATATATATTTTTTTTTTGGCCGCACGATGACCTTTTTTTTTTTTTTTACGTCCGGTCGCAACGCGTCGCCAACCATCTGTGGCGAACCGCCCTGTGCCATAGGGCGGGTATGACCTCGTCATGTCAGGTCCTGTGCATAGGGAAGGTATGACCTTGGGGTGTCAGGTCTTGTTGCGCGAAGCGGCGGCGAATCGGTGTCGATACTTAAAATAGGACAAACAATGAGAAGCAAGCTCCATCATAGCTCAAGCTGGGCGGAGAGTCTGGTTACTGGGGCGGCTTGATTTCCCCAGAATAACTATGCTTCTCATAAGGACGTCCGGGTGTCACTGATGTACTGAACTTGCGTTTACCAGCGCAAGTGATGTCCAGCAGGCAAGCCTGGGGTCTGAGAAAGCGATGGTTGGGACGTTGATGCGATTCAGACCTCGAGCTAGGTCCTTCAGCCTCTCACGTACCCTTTGGATCTGGTAGGAAGGCAAGTCGTCGGACGCAGGATGCGAACCATAGCCACTCCTGGTCAAGTCAACGGTCCACCTCCTCGTGGTACCCGCTGGAAACGCTGTGCGTTTGTTTAGCACAGCGGCGAAGTGATCGTTGGCGTCGCGTGCTTCCTCGGTAGTCGAACATCAGACAACGCCTGACCTGCCTGTTGGAGGAAGCAACGCGATCTCGAAGCGCCGGGCAGCGTACGATACGGTCTTGGGCCTTGCCAGCCCAGACCAGTGATTGTGGATCGGACTGGAGCCATGAACAGTGAATATGGCCGAACAGCAGCAAACGAGAGAGATCTCAAGAAGAGATTCTGGTGACCAGTCACCATTGACAGCATAGGGGTGAAGAGCAGCCCAAAATGCCGGTTGCCGAACAGCAAGCAACCCAAACAACTGCCTTACTAGTGCAGGCAGAGTAAGCGGAACTGGGGCAGTTACCGGGGGACACCTGGACCCCGGGCCAGCTGAGGGGCTGGTGCCAACAGGGAACAAGCGCGCTTGGGGCTAGCAACCCCTTGTGTGATTTATTCTTGCTAAATACAGACTTAGAAGGGCCTCGGACGGCGGAGGGGCAAGTTCCGCCCCTTCGACGAGCAGACAGGGAACTATTGATGACGACCAGGCACGAGTAAAGGAATATGAGATTAAAGTTCCCTTTACGGGAAGAAGCTGCAGCCAGTGCATAGCAAGCGGCGCAGGGAACTTTATGGCGCTCACCCTTAATGATGAAATAGCACACATGGCTGAGCGCCATAAAGAAATGGAGGCGGCGTATGTTTGCGTTGGATGCGGCAAACGATACGTGAGGAAGCACGCGGCATTATGCCATGTGCCAAAATGCGCTGGCCGGGCGCCGCCTCCGGCAAACGGGGAAGTGTGCAAAGTGTGCGGTAAAATTTATAAAACTAAGTCCGGCCTTTCACAGCATGAAAGGCATGAACACCCGGACGTTAGAAACGCGGCCCGAGCAGGCGGGTCCGCGGAAAAAAGGCACACTCCCCGCAAAGGAAAAATCTTCACGGAAGAGGAAGAAAACCTGATGCTGGACATGGAGATCAGGTTCAGAGGAGAACGCAATATGGCTAGAAGAATGGTGGATTTCTTGCCCGGGAAAACCCTGAAGCAAGTGAGAGACAAGAGAGCCATATTGTCGTACAAGAAGAGGAGAGACGCAGTCCTGGCTCCGCTAGAGGAGCAGGGCGAAGAGGATGAAGAGGGCGAAGAAGCGGAACAAGAAGTTATCGATGTGCCCGAGGAGGATGATGAGTTGCCTATCCCTCCCGGGGATCCGCCACATCAGAACGCGGTCGAACAATCCGTCGTTGGCACCGACACGGCGGTGCCGAATGCAGACGAGGCCTCGGACTCTCATCCAGAAGCCGCATGGAGAGAGGGAATAGCGCGAGAAGTCTTGGCTATTGAGTCCCCAGACGCTATTCCACCCAAGGCCGCAGCTTGCGTCCAGCTGCTAAGAAGGGTCCTGGCAGAGATAGCTGATGGGGGCGGAGAGCTCCCGTCAGAGGAAGAGCTGGCTCAAGCAGACCAGCAAGTATCAAGTTATATGAATACAAAGGGTGACACGGCACCTAAACCAAAGCGGAAAAGAGGACGGAACACTAGGAACAAGAAGATGTTCAAGTACGCCAGGACCCAAGAGTTGTACAGGCAAAATCCAGGCCTTCTAGCAAAGTACGCAAGGGAGGGTATCGACTGGGCAGGGGACGCAGGAGCGGACCTCAGCACAGTCGATATAAAGAACCTGTACGACTCGTTGTGGGGAACCAAACTTCGCATAAATCCTCCTGAGCTCGGGGAAGCAGACCCACCAATACCATTGGAAGTCGTGCTATCCCCGATCTCGCATAAGAATCTGAAGGACCGGGTCGCGCGCACGAAAGCAAATGTTGCGGCGGGCCCGGACGGTCTAACGAAGAAAGACGTGTGTGGCCATGCAAGCATGGAAGTTCTCCGGCTCTGGTTTAACATAATTATGATTCGTTCCTATCAGCCAGAAGCCTGGAGAACAAATAGAACCACGCTCCTGCCCAAAGAGGGACAGGATAAAAGCCAGGCCACGAATTATCGGCCTATAACAATCAGTTCAATTCTGGCGCGATTATACTGGGGGATAGTCGACCAGAAACTGAGAGATTGTGTCAAAATGACACCTCGCCAAAAGGGCTTCACGTCGGAGGCCGGTTGTTTCAACAACGTGCACATCCTTAGCGAACTACTCAAACGCTCAAAAGTATCTGAAGGCCTGATCGCAGTACAATTGGACGTCTCCAAAGCTTTTGATACAATACCACATGAGATTATTGGAGGTGTGCTGCGAAAGAAGGGGCTACCCGAGTTAGTGGTGGGACTCGTGGTGGACTCCTACAAGGATGTGCACACAATAATAAAAAACAAGGAAGATAGGATAGAGATAAAGCTCCAGCGGGGGGTCAAGCAGGGGGACCCCCTATCTCCGTTGCTATTCAATTTAGTAATGGAACCAATGCTTCAGGCACTGGAGAGTCAGCCGGGTTATAAGATCGGAGATGAAGCAGGCATCTCCGTACTGGCTTTTGCCGATGATATTATTCTAACGGCGAAAACACCACCAAAAGCCAGTCATCTGCTGGGTGTAGCGGAAGGATACCTAAAGGGGCTAGGTATGCGCATTGCGGCGGCGAAAAGCGCAGCCTTCCGCATAGTCACCACGAAAGACTCCTGGTACCTAGCAGATCCCGGACTGACCTTGTCAAGTGGAGAGGGCATCCCGTACGCGGATGCGGGTGCCGCACTGAAATACCTTGGTATGAAAATATCTCCCTGGGCCGGAATTGATATTAAGGGCCTAAAGGATAACCTCTGCTCAGCGCTGAAGAGAATTGGAAAGTTAGCGCTGAAACCATACCAAAAGGTAGACTTGATCTCCACATACCTAGTCCCGCGCTACCTGTATCAATTGGTGCTGGCGGCGCCACCAGTAACCTATCTTAGGCAACTAGACCAGGAGCTACGGGTAGTGATCAAGGACACTTACCACTTGCAGCAGTCCACGGCGAATGGACTCATATACTGCGGCAAGAGAGACAGGGGACTAGGTTTCCCCAAGCTAGAGACCCTGGTAGTGAGCTCTAGCTTGAGGGCAGGACTCAAATTTTGTGAGTCAAATGACATAGTGATGCGAGCTTTGGCGGAGGAGGCAGGCATGGTGAACCGTCTCAAGAGCCTGGCGGCCTCCGCCAGAATCAACTGGCCAGTTAACATGGATGGCATCAAGCAATACAAGCTGGCGGCTAAAAGGCATGAGCTCGCATCATGGGCAGCTCTTGTGTCGCAAGGAAAATCGGTTAAGTCTCTCACCGATGATAAAATTGGAAATGCATGGCTGTACAAACCAACGCTCCTGAAGCCATGCAGATTCACAACGGCCCTTAAAATGCGCACAAACACTACCGCAAATAGAGTAACATTGAATAGAGCTGGCCCGGTGGCGGATGTAAGGTGCCGAAAGTGCAAGAGCCAGCCTGAGACGCTGGCGCACATACTGGGGCAGTGCACTATAATGAAAGAGCACACCATCCGCCGCCATAATGAGATCTTGGATCTCATTATTAACAAAATTACAAGTAGAGACAAAGAGGTAGCGGTAACGAGGGAAGCCGCATATAAGACGCCCTCGGGCGGGAATCTCAAACCTGATCTGGTGATACAGAGCCAGAAAGGGGTCCTGGTGGTCGATGTAACAGTCCGCCACGAGGACAATGATTACCTTGCTCAGAGACACAAAGACAAGATACAAAAATATAGCCAACTGCTACCTCTCCTGCAGCGTGATTTAGGAGCTAGCGCTGCAGAAGTCCTGCCTATTGTGGTGGGATCGCGAGGGGCTATGCCCAGGGAGACGGTCAAAAATCTAGAGAAACTTAATATAAAGGACCGCAAGACGCTAATCACAATATCGTTGATAGCGTTACGTAACTCCATCGAGCAATACCATATGTTCATGGATTACGATGCCCCTCGCGAACCGGCGTAGGCCCCCAGCTTCGTCGGAAACTTCCGACCCATAAGCCTCTCAGCCAACTGACGCACTACGGACAGACGTAGATGCTAGTTTATAGAATTATTTTATCTATTTATTATTTAAGTTATGGCTTTCGGACAGTGGGCCTTCTACACCCATCTGTGCCGGAGCAAAATTTTAATCACTGACAACATTGAGAGACTCTATTGAGTTGGACGAGGGACATCCCGATATACTATTTATTTATTTATGTACACGTATACACACGAAATTTATGTTATTTATTTACACAGGCTGAGAGTGCGAGTCGTTGGGCCCGAATAAAACCCTGCTTACGGGCCACGGCGGCAGAGCCAGAGCGCATCAGGACCAGATGCGTTGCTGGGCGGGAACCTCCACGAGGTGTCCCTGGAAACGAGCGCTACCGAGAGGTACGTTCGGCTAAACCCCGCTTCCTCAAAGTTGGAGGACTCTGTTACCACTAATTTTTCCTGCCCAAGGCGAAAGTTCCCGGCAGGTCAGTCAGACGGGTTTCGTTATGCTGCGGCGTAACTCGGGTCGGGAGTCTGGACAGTATGAGGAGCAAGAAGGAGTTAAGTTAATCTCTGTATGTTGTTGAGGGTTCCGTGCAAACAAGGAGCACCAACAGTCAATTCGCCGGTGCTCCAGCAGCCGGAGCCCTGTTGTTGCTGGAAACCGCGCCAGCCAAAAATGTGGGAAGTCCGTGGCAGAAAACGCCGCGCAGAAAATAGCCAAATGCCTCGTCATCTAATTAGTGACGCGCATGAATGGATTAACGAGATTCCCACTGTCCCTATCTACTGGGAGTTACCGTGGCTCTCCTAAGGACGTCCGGGTGACGCTCTTTACTGACCCTTGCGCCGGTGCTGGTGATCCACGGGTCCGTTGGATCCCGGCCCGCGCGGGTGATGTTCTGAGTCGATCTCGGGGTCTGAGAGTCGGGGTTGGAACGTGATGCGAATCGCTATGCGATGCGAAATCGCGTAGCGATATCAGTCCTCTAGTTAGGACCTCTAGCCTCTCGCGTTCAAGTTGTGCATCCACCTTCTCGTGGTACTCCTGAAAACGCCACCTACTTTGGAAAGTAAGATTCGGTAGGTGTCGGCTGAGTGATGTCACAGCGAAGTTTTCCCCCCTTTTCCGCACAGTCATGAGCCGGCATCAGTGATACTATGACCCTCTGATGGACGTCCGGGTGACGCTCTCTACTGATCCTTGCGCCGGTGCTGGTGATCCGGATTGATCCACCAGATCCCGGCCCGCGCGGGTGATGTTCTGAGCCGATCTCGGGGTCCGGGATTGTCGTGGTTGAAATCTGATGCTAATCGAATGGCTCTCAAGTGACAGCGTCCTTCCTGTCTTCCCTCTCACACACCTTCCGCACTTCCCGGCAGCCCATCTCCATCCGTTCGTCTCTATTGTTCTTCGGTGCAGTAGAGAGGAACAGGGGTTGTCAATACTCGCCCACCGGGCCCTGCGCTTCTGAGGTCTTTGGCCCAGCGGCGACGGAACCGGTGGTTACTAATCTTTTCTTTTCTTTTCAGGTCTCCCCATACCTTTAGGAAAGCCACCCCTCTCTCTCTCTCTCTTTATCACCCCTCTTTAACAATACTTACTAACACTACTAACACTCATCACTCTTCTTTCTCTTTTTCGTCCCTCTACTCTCTTTCCCTCCTGAGCTAAAAGCTCTCACCTCAACCCCTTTTTTCACTCCTTTTCGTACTATCTCTTTTGCTATCGCTTTTCTATCTCTATACTCCTTTCTCATTTACTTGCATAAAACAGCATGCAACGCTACGAGTCGGTGCCAGCATTGCTGGCCGAATGGCCCTAATGTAGCAACACACACACTCTCTCACACACTTACATTCTCTCTCTCTCCCTTTTCTTTCTCTTTTTCTTCCTCCTTTATTCCTTTTCTCTATTTCCTTAAACAGCATGTATCGCTACGAGTCGGTGTCAGCATTGCTGACCAAATGGCTCTTACGTAGCAACACACACACACACACACACGTTCTGTTTTTCTATCTCCTCTTTCTCCCCCTATTCTTTCTTTCTTTACTCCACTCCAATTAACAACTCTCACTAACAACTTCATTACTAACACTTTCATTGATCTGTCTACTCTGTCGCTTTTACCAATCCCTTAATACAGCATAGCTACGAGTCGGTGTCAGATTGACCAAATGGCTCTTATGTAGCGAGCGCACCTAGAAGCGTTGGTGGAACGTGTCTGTGGCCTTGTGGGCAACGCACTTTTAAGAAGTGGGGAGCCTGCAGTGGCTAGGGTCACGTTCCCGTACTCGGCTTTCCTATCCCCTCTACATCCAATCTCCCGGCAGCCCAACCCCATCCGTTTGTCTCTGTTGTGCCTCGGTACAGTGGAGAGAGACAGGGGCTGTTGTACTCACCCACCGGGCCCTGCGCTTCTGAGGTCTCAGACCCAGCGGCGACGGAACCGGGGGTTACTAATACTTTTCTCTTTTCAGGCTTCCATCCTTTGTCGTCGTTTTTCATTATTATCGCCCGGTCGTTTATTTCCAACTCGTCCGTTGTGGTAGGAAAATCGACGCATTAGAAATAGATAGATTGGTAGGCGTTTCCTCCTAATGGCGCCCGTCTTAAGGCTAAGGTCAAGGATCGTGCCGATAGTCTGAATGGCCGCGAAGACGAAAAAATCGCGGTCGCTAGCGGTCCACCACCTCGGGGTACCTGCTGTCCCCCCGTTGTATATAGGCTTGGCGGCGTAATGGTGGCTCTGCGCTGCTCGACTTCTTTTCCACCGTACTCGTGGGAACAAAAATGATGAATAATTTTCTAAAAATTTTGGTGAGGAGGAGTGCCCGCCTGGCAGATCGCTTCCCGCCAGGTGCAGCTGCTATTAGGGAGGCAAGGGACGTGCCTGTCGTCGAGTCGCGAGTACGCTCGTGCGCGCGCTTGGAGACAGCCTCCGCTTCCTCGAGAGCGCCTCACCAAGCTGTGCCCGAGCGATTCCGCGACGTAAAACGACTTTGCGCACAGCCCCAAGGTTGCGGCCTTCGCGCCGTTCGAGTTTTGTTAACGCGATGCGATAGTAGGAACAGCTTAATAAGGTCTTCACCGGCAATCATCGACCGGGAAGAAGAAATTAGGAATAGGGAATCTAGCACAAGATTAGTATCCGCGATTAGACCCGCGATTAGTTCCGCGAATAGTTCCGCGAAAAACCCCGCCGTAGAAAATAAGATTAGATACGCGAATGTTTCCCAATTAGAACCCCATAGTGTATGTGATCCGGGTTCCTCTTCGCAGCCGCAGCAACAAGCTCCGGCAAGTAGCGTCCCCTTTTCCTCATTTGCGTCCACGGGAGTGAGGATACTGCAGCTGAACATGAGGCGTTCAGCTGTAGTTACGTGTGAGGTGCGTCAGCTTGTCGCCGAAAAGCGACTTGACGTCCTGTTATTGCAGGAGTTGCACGTCAAGAAGCATGGCAAGAGCCACACCATCGTTGGCTTAGGGAAGAATATGAGGGTAGCTGCTGTATGCTCAGAACGCCCCTGGGCTGCAGTGGCAGTCTGTAACCCTCAATTCCAAATGGTGTTTGTCTCGCAGCTTAGCACGACACATTGCGTCTGTGTGGAAGTGCAGGCTCCCAATTTTTCTTTCTACGTCGCATCGTGCTACTTCCAGTACAGCGACGAGATAGAGAAATACCTCAGACACCTCGAAGTGGTGCTTCATTCGCTGAGGGGGAAGAGATTGTTAGTGGCAGTAGACGCCAATGCTCGGTCGTCACTCTGGGGTCTCCAAGAGACAGACGAAAGAGGTGCGAAATTTGAAGACCTCATCCGAGCATATGGAGTAAACGTGGTGAATGATGTCGGACAAGGACCCACCTTTTGGACGGCAAGAGGTTCGTCTTTCATCGATGTAACCTTGACGTCGTCCTCCATGAACAAATTCATCAATGATTGGAAGGTGAGGCCCGACTGGACGACCAGCGACCACAACGCAGTCGACATCAGATTGAGGGTGCCAAAGGGGTCAGGTGGAGATCGGGGTGCCGCGAACATGAGGTTTGACACTCGTCGGGCTGATTGGGAGCGGTTCTCCGAGAGCTTGACTGATTTTTCAAGATCGAGACTGGAGGTCCTCGATGTCTGTTCTGCGAATAGAGTAGATGAGATGTCGGAGACGTTGGCAGCGGTACTCACCGAAGCCTGTTCCGCGTCGATGCCAAGAAAAAGACGATTTAGGAAGTCCAACCCGTGGTGGACGGTCGAATTAACTATACTCAAAAAGGGAGTATACAGAAAGAGGCGTGCACTCCAGAGAGGGCGGGACAAGCCCACTTACCTTTCTCTGAAGTTGGAATACCGCTCTTCTTTGCGGAAATACGGCAGAGAGGTGAGGAAGGCGAAGCTTGCGAGCTGGCGGAAGTTTGTCACATCGCACGGTAACTCGGAGCCCTGGGGATTCGTATATAAACTCCAGGCGAGAAAACTCCAAGTTGAGGGGGTGCTCAGCACACTCCGGTGTGGCGAATATTCCACGAAGACTTTAGAGGAGACCGCCGGCTACCTCCTAGACGTGCACACTCCGGATGACCGGGAACAGGATGACACGTTCGAACAACGTGAAATTCGTCTCGCTTCGAAAGTTTCCCCCGACACGGTCGACGCCTCATTCTTCACGGCGGCAGAAATGGCTGTAGCGGTGAAAACTTTTAAAAATAATAAGGCTCCAGGAATGGACCTTATTGAGGTTGCGGTTTTGAAAGCCGCTTGTAGGATAATTCCCGGTCAGTTTCTTAGATTATTTAACGGATGCCTTCAGTGGGGCGTCTTTCCCTCAATCTGGAAGGAGGGCTCGCTTCGAGTCCTTCTGAAGGGTGAGGACAAGGACGAGAAGGATCCGAAATCCTATAGACCCATCTGTCTCCTCTCCGTAGTAGGAAAACTTTTCGAGAAACTTCTCAAAACCCGCCTCATGGACGCGTCACTGGCACCGGGTAGGGTCTCCGATCGACAGTTCGGTTTCATGCCCGGAAGGTCGACGGAGGATGCTGTTGTGGAGATGCGGCGTATGGTTTCTGCCTCTGAAAAGAGGTACGCCGTCGCGCTTCTCTTCGACATCTCCGGGGCTTTTGACAACGTCTGGTGGCCTCTTGTACTAGCTAGTTTAAAAGAACGGAATTGCCCGCGGAACGTCTTCGAAGTCCTCCGGAGTTATTTCGAAAATCGGACAGTAAAAATCGCGTTCGGTGCTACAGAGGTGTCCAAGCGGGCCGCGAGGGGGTGCCCACAAGGTTCCGTCCTCGGTCCGACTTGTTGGAACCTCATGTTCGACGGCCTTCTGCGGCTCCTAGAAGGCTTGGTCGAAAATCGGTTTGCCGCGTACGCGGATGATCTCGTTGTCGTTATAAACGGGGATTCGCGAAACGAAATCGAATCTGAAGGCCAACGGGTGGTCAACGCGATCGTAAATTGGTGCGAGTCCGCGAAGCTTCAGATCTCCGAACGCAAGACTGAAGCTATAATATTAAAAAGCGCCGCGATAAATAGAAACCATATAGGCAGACGGGGAGGAGCACGTCCGGATAGGAAGCGTAGAAACAATAAAAAGATCGCGACTCTCGAAAGTAGGCCACCTATAATAAAAATCAAAAACACGAAGATAGGGTTTAAACAGACCGTCAAATATCTTGGCGTTTATATAGATAAATTCCTTAAAGTTAGAACGCATTGCCAATATTTGAAAAACAAAGTTGGGATACTCTTCCAAAAGCTAGGTGCGTTAGCGAGAGCCAACTGGGGCCTAAGATTTAGGGCACTATCCGCAATTTACCGGGGAGTGTTCGCACCGACGGTGGCTTATGCGGCCGCGGGGTGGGCAGACCTGTGTACGGAGAGTGACGTTAGGATTTTAAAAGCCTTGCAGCGCCGGGTCCTCATTTCGACTACCGGCGCATATCGCACGGCATCGTGGGAATCGCTTTGTGTCGTCGCGGGAGCAATGCCAGTCGACATATTATTAAAAGAAAATATCGCGCGTTATCAAATCAGAATAGGGAAAAACGCCAAGATCGGGAATATAGAAATCTCCGCCGAAATAGGGAAAAATAACGCTTTCGCTGAAATTAGGGAAGAAGCGACGAACATGTGGCAGACCAAATGGGCTTCTTCCAGCAAGGGTCGTACCACGTTCGCCTTTTTCGGGGACGTACGCCGTAGACTGGCTACACCGTCCCTGGAAACAAATCATTGGAGCACGCAGGTCCTCACTGGACACGGAGATTTCCGAGCACGCCTCAAATCGCTCAATCTCGTGGACAGTGACGCGTGCATATGTGGGAGTGGAACAGACACGGTGCAACACTTCTTGTTGGACTGTCCACTCTTCGATGCGCAGAGAGAGGCTCTACGCGATATGGTTCCGCAAAGCGAATGGCGATGGCCGGAGACGGCGCACTTCTTAGTGTCGAGCTCAGAGGCCTACGCGGCACTCGCTGGTTTTTGCTGCGAGTCCCTTTGGCTAAAGGGATTCGAATCGTAAAACGTTAGAGAGAAAAAGGTGTAGGGTAAAGGTCATTCAGCTGAAAAAGTCGGAGTCTTCAGTTATGAGAGGGCGGCCCCGTAATCTTCTCGGATATGCCGCATTCTCGAATGATCTTCGCGACGCGTAATTTTAAATTAGAAGGAAATATAGGCAGGTAGATAAGTTTCCCAGAAACCCTTATCCAATGGCTTCCAAGTCATTTCCTTCACCCCCATCTTATCCCTATCCAGTTTCCTTCCTCAACTTCCGCCCATAACAGGGTCAGGGCGTGTATCCGGGTCGGGATACAATGGACAGGCCTCCCCGTGGTTCCCCGTGGGCGCGTCTATAAGCGAGAAGGGGTCTCTGCGTCGTCTGCAAGCGTGTAGACCGGCGGTCTGGGCCCTGGGAAGGAAGGTGGGCTTAAGGCGCGGCTAGACTGTCCATCCTGCGCATAAGATCCCGCAGGCGCTGCTGGATTTTTCCATCGCCCGTCTCGGGGCAACGTCGCTAGACAGTGGAGCCATGGTGGTTGTTGTGTGTGCCCGATAGGGCGAGGAAACAGGAGTGCGTCCTCTTCGGAGGGCGTGCTCTAACATTAACTGTCCCTATCTACTGGGAGTTACCGTGGCTCTCCTAAGGACGTCCGGGTGACGCTCTTTACTGACCCTTGCGCCGGTGCTGGTGATCCATTGGTCCGTTGGATCCCGGCCCGCGCGGGTGATGTTCTGAGTCGATCTCGGGGTCTGAGAGTCGGGGTTGGAACGTGATGCGAATCGCTATGCGATGCGAAATCGCGTAGCGATATCAGTCCTCTAGTTAGGACCTCTAGCCTCTCGCGTTCAAGTTGTGCATCCACCTTCTCGTGGTACTCCTGAAAACGCCACCTACTTTGGAAAGTAAGATTCGGTAGGTGTCGGCTGAGTGATGTCACAGCGAAGTTTTCCCCCCTTTTCCGCACAGTCATGAGCCGGCATCAGTGATACTATGACCCTCTGATGGACGTCCGGGTGACGCTCTCTACTGATCCTTGCGCCGGTGCTGGTGATCCGGATTGATCCACCAGATCCCGGCCCGCGCGGGTGATGTTCTGAGCCGATCTCGGGGTCCGGGATTGTCGTGGTTGAAATCTGATGCTAATCGAATGGCTCTCAAGTGACAGCGTCCTTCCTGTCTTCCCTCTCACACACCTTCCGCACTTCCCGGCAGCCCATCTCCATCCGTTCGTCTCTATTGTTCTTCGGTGCAGTAGAGAGGAACAGGGGTTGTCAATACTCGCCCACTCGTCAATACGGCCCTGCGCTTCTGAGGTCTTTGGCCCAGCGGCGACGGAACCGGTGGTTACTAATCTTTTCTTTTCTTTTCAGGTCTCCCCATACCTTTAGGAAAGCCACCCCTCTCTCTCTCTCTCTCTTTATCACCCCTCTTTAACAATACTTACTAACACTACTAACACTCATCACTCTTCTTTCTCTTTTTCGTCCCTCTACTCTCTTTCCCTCCTGAGCTAAAAGCTCTCACCTCAACCCCTTTTTTCACTCCTTTTCGTACTATCTCTTTTGCTATCGCTTTTCTATCTCTATACTCTTTTCTCATTTACTTGCATAAAACAGCATGTATCGCTACGAGTCGGTGTCAGCATTGCTGACCAAATGGCTCTTACGTAGCAACACACACACACACACGTTCTGTTTTTCTATCTCCTCTTTCTCCCCCTATTCTTTCTTTCTTTACTCCACTCCAATTAACAACTCTCACTAACAACTTCATTACTAACACTTTCATTGATCTGTCTACTCTGTCGCTTTTACCAATCCCTTAATACAGCATAGCTACGAGTCGGTGTCAGATTGACCAAATGGCTCTTATGTAGCGAGCGCACCTAGAAGCGTTGGTGGAACGTGTCTGTGGTCTTGTGGGCAACGCACTTTTAAGAAGTGGGGTGCCTGCAGTGGCTAAGGTCACGTTCCCGTACTCGGCTTTCCTATCCTTTCTTCATCCAATCTCCCGGCAGCCCATCCCCATCCGTTTGTCTCTGTTGTGCCTCGGTACAGTGGAGAGAGACAGGGGCTGTTGTACTCACCTACCGGGCCCTGCGCTTCTGAGGTCTCAGACCCAGCGGCGACGGAACCGGGGGTTACTAATACTTTTCTCTTTTCAGGCTTCCATCCTTTGTCGTTTTTCATTATTATTGCCCGGTCGTTTGTTTCCAACTCGTCCGTTGTGGTAGGAAAATCGACGCATTAGAAATAGATAGATAGGTAGGCGTTTCCTCCTAATGGCGCCCGTCTTAAGGCTAAGGTCAAGGATCGTGCCGATGGTCTGAATGGCCGCGAAGACGAAAAATCGCGGTCGCTAGCGGTCCACCACCTCGGGGTACCTGCTGTCCCCCCGTTGTATTTAGGCTTGGCGGCGTAATGGTGGCTCTGCGCTGCTCGACTTCTTTTCCACCGTACTCGTGGGAACAAAAATGATGAATAATTTTCTAAAAATTTTGGTGAGGAGGAGTGCCCGCCTGGCAGATCGCTTCCCGCCAGGTGCGGCTGCTATTAGGGAGGCAAGGGACGTGCCTGTCGTCGAGTCGCGAGTACGCTCGTGCGCGCGCTTGGAGACAGCCTCCGCTTCCTCGAGAGCGCCTCACCAAGCTGTGCCCGAGCGATTCCGCGACGTAAAACGACTTTGCGCACAGCCCCAAGGTTGCGGCCTTCGCGCCGTTCGAGTTTTGTTAACGCGATGCGATAGTAGGAACAGCTTAATAAGGTCTTCACCGGCAATCATCGACCGGGAAGAAGAAATTAGGAATAGGGAATCTAGCACAAAATTAGTATCCGCGATTAGACCCGCGATTAGTTCCGCGAATAGTCCCGCGAAAAACCCCGCGGTAGAAAATAAGATTAGATACGCGAATGTTTCCCAATTAGAACCCCATAGTGTATGTGATCCGGGTTTCTCTTCGCAGCCGCAGCAACAAGCTCCGGCAAGTAGCGTCCCCTTCTCCTCATTTGCGTCCACGGAAGTGAGGATACTGCAGCTGAACATGAGGCGTTCAGCTGTAGTTACGGGTGAGGTGCGTCAGCTTGTCGCCGAAAAGCGACTTGACGTCCTGTTATTGCAGGAGTTGCACGTCAAGAAGCATGGCAAGAGCCACACCTTCGTTGGCTTAGGGAAGAATATGAGGGTAGCTGCTGTATGCTCAGAACGCCCCTGGGCTGCAGTGGCAGTCTGTAACCCTCAATTCCAAATGGTGTTTGTCTCGCAGCTTAGCACGACACATTGCGTCTGTGTGGATGTGCAGGCTCCCAATTTTTCTTTCTACGTCGCATCGTGCTACTTCCAGTACAGCGACGAGATAGAAAAATACCTCAGACACCTCGAAGTGGTGCTTCATTCGCTGAGGGGGAAGAGATTGTTAGTGGCAGTAGACGCCAATGCTCGGTCGTCACTCTGGGGTCTCCAAGAGACAGACGAAAGAGGTGCGAAATTTGAAGACCTCATCCGAGCATATGGAGTAAACGTGGTGAATGATGTCGGACAGGGACCCACCTTTTGGACGGCAAGAGGTTCGTCTTTCATCGATGTAACCTTGACGTCGTCCTCCATGAACAAATTCATCAATGATTGGAAGGTGAGGCCCGACTGGACGACCAGCGACCACAACGCAGTCGACATCAGATTGAGGGTGCCAAAGGGGTCAGGTGGAGATCGGGGTGCCGCGAACATGAGGTTTGACACTCGTCGGGCTGATTGGGAGCGGTTCTCCGAGAGCTTGACTGATTTTTCAAGATCGAGACTGGAGGTCCTCGATGTCTGTTCTGCGAATAGAGTAGATGAGATGGCGGAGACGTTGGCAGCGGTACTCACCGAAGCCTGTTCCGCGTCGATGCCAAGAAAAAGACGATTTAGGAAGTCCAACCCGTGGTGGACGGTCGAATTAACTATACTCAAAAAGGGAGTATACAGAAAGAGGCGTGCACTCCAGAGAGGGCGGGACAAGCCCACTTACCTTTCTCTGAAGTTGGAATACCGCTCTTCTTTGCGGAAATACGGCAGAGAGGTGAGGAAGGCGAAGCTTGCGAGCTGGCGGAAGTTTGTCACATCGCACGGTAACTCGGAGCCCTGGGGATTCGTATATAAACTCCAGGCGAGAAAACTCCAAGTTGAGGGGGTGCTCAGCACACTCCGGTGTGGCGAATATTCCACGAAGACTTTAGAGGAGACCGCCGGCTACCTCCTAGACGTGCACACTCCGGATGACCGGGAACAGGATGACACGTTCGAACAACGTGAAATTCGTCTCGCTTCGAAAGTTTCCCCCGACACGGTCGACGCCTCATTCTTCACGGCGGCAGAAATGGCTGTAGCGGTGAAAACTTTTAAAAATAATAAGGCTCCAGGAATGGACCTTATTGAGGTTGCGGTTTTGAAAGCCGCTTGTAGGATAATTCCCGGTCAGTTTCTTAGATTATTTAACGGATGCCTTCAGTGGGGCGTCTTTCCCTCAATCTGGAAGGAGGGCTCGCTTCGAGTCCTTCTGAAGGGTGAGGACAAGGACGAGAAGGATCCGAAATCCTATAGACCCATCTGTCTCCTCTCCGTAGTAGGAAAACTTTTCGAGAAACTTCTCAAAACCCGCCTCATGGACGCGTCACTGGCACCGGGTAGGGTCTCCGATCGACAGTTCGGTTTCATGCCCGGAAGGTCGACGGAGGATGCTGTTGTGGAGATGCGGCGTATGGTTTCTGCCTCTGAAAAGAGGTACGCCGTCGCGCTTCTCTTCGACATCTCCGGGGCTTTTGACAACGTCTGGTGGCCTCTTGTACTAGCTAGTTTAAAAGAACGGAATTGCCCGCGGAACGTCTTCGAAGTCCTCCGGAGTTATTTCGAAAATCGGACAGTAAAAATCGCGTTCGGTGCTACAGAGGTGTCCAAGCGGGCCGCGAGGGGGTGCCCACAAGGTTCCGTCCTCGGTCCGACTTGTTGGAACCTCATGTTCGACGGCCTTCTGCGGCTCCTAGAAGGCTTGGTCGAAAATCGGTTTGCCGCGTACGCGGATGATCTCGTTGTCGTTATAAACGGGGATTCGCGAAACGAAATCGAATCTGAAGGCCAACGGGTGGTCAACGCGATCGTAAATTGGTGCGAGTCCGCGAAGCTTCAGATCTCCGAACGCAAGACTGAAGCTATAATATTGAAAAGCGCCGCGATAAATAGGAACCATATAGGCAGACGGGGAGGAGCACGTCCGGATAGGAAGCGTAGAAACAATAAAAAGATCGCGACTCTCGAAAGTAGCCCGCCTATAATAAAAATTAAAAGCACGAAGATAGGGTTTAAACAGACCGTCAAATATCTTGGCGTTTATATAGATAAATTCCTTAAAGTTAAAACGCATTGCCAATATTTGAAAAACAAAGTCGGGATACTCTTCCAAAAGCTAGGTGCGTTAGCGAGAGCCAATTGGGGCCTAAGATTTAGGGCACTATCCGCAATTTACCGGGGAGTGTTCGCACCGACGGTGGCTTATGCGGCCGCGAGGTGGGCAGACCTGTGTACGGAGAGTGACGTTAGGATTTTAAAAGCCTTGCAGCGCCGGGTCCTCATTTCGACTACCGGCGACTATCCTCATATCGCACGGCATCGTGGGAATCGCTTTGTGTCGTCGCGGGAGCGATGCCAGTCAACATATTATTAAAAGAAAATATCGCGCGTTATCAAATTAGAATAGGAAAAAACGCCAAGATCGGGAATATAGAAATCTCCGCCGAAATAGGGAAAAATAACGCTTTCGCTGAAATTAGGGAAGAAGCGACGAACATGTGGCAGACCAAATGGGCTTCTTCCAGCAAGGGTCGTACCACGTTCGCCTTTTTCGGGGACGTACGCCGTAGACTGGCTACACCGTCCCTGGAAACATTATTGGAGCACGCAGGTCCTCACTGGACACGGAGATTTCCGAGCACGCCTCAAATCGCTCAATCTCGTGGACAGTGACGCGTGCATATGTGGGAGTGGAACAGACACGGTGCAACACTTCTTGTTGGACTGTCCACTCTTCGATGCGCAGAGAGAGGCTCTACGCGATATGGTTCCGCAAAGCGAGTGGCGATGGCCGGAGACGGCGCACTTCTTAGTGTCGAGCTCAGAGGCCTACGCGGCATTCGCTGGTTTTTGCTGCGAGTCCCTTTGGCTAAAGGGATTCGAATCGTAAAACGTTAGAGAAAAAGGTGTAGGGTAAAGGTCATTCAGCTGAAAAAGTCGGAGTCTTCAGTTATGAGAGGGCGGTCCCGTAATCTTCTCGGATATGCCGCATTCTCGAATGATCTTCGCGTCGCGTAATTTTAAGTTAGAAGGAAATATAGGCAGGTAGATAAGTTTCCCAAAAACCCTTATCCAATGGCTTCCAAGTCATTTCCTTCACCCCCATCTTATCCCTATCCAGTTTCCTTCCTCAACTTCCGCCCATAACAGGGTCAGGGCGTGTATCCGGGTCGGGATACAATGGACAGGCCTCCCCGTGGTTCCCCGTGGGCGCGTCTATAAGCGAGAAGGGGTCTCTGCGTCGTCTGCAAGCGTGTAGACCGGCGGTCTGGGCCCTGGGAAGGAAGGTGGGCTTAAGGCGCGGCTAAACTGTCCATCCTGCGCATAAGATCCCGCAGGCGCTGCTGGATTTTTCCATCGCCCGTCTCGGGGCAACGTCGCTAGACAGTGGAGCCATGGTGGTTGTTGTGTGTGCCGAATCGAGCACCACTATCAAGCGCGCGGTTCACCGACATGCGCCCGGCTAAAGATCGGCGCTGATTGGCCAGACTTTACTCAATAATAACTCTTTTATTAAGTATTATATAAAAAATTGGTACAGGACTTTTCTTCTCGGTTTCACCTGCTCTACCTGCACATGACCGGTGATGCGGTTGACGCCGGACACCCTGTATATATATATATATATATATGTCATGTTACTATAGAAAATCAAATGTCTGTATTTCGCATTTTATATATCCGAAAATAATTTAAATGCATTAATTACATTATTGTGATTAAAATGATACGTCGTAAAATATTAATAAATAATGTTTTTATGTATCGAATTAATTTTAATCAATATGAAAATAACTTTTTATTCGGTTACAGAATATTCGTTTATAAAGATGCGCATTTGTTTTTATTATTACGCGATATTTGTAGCATGCATGTATCTAAGTATGTATGTACGTATCGGGGAATAAGGCGACTGTACTATTCACACGCACACAGCCAGGCACATGCGATAATATCAGTGCGCGGCAATACTCAGTCTCAGTCTCAGTCGCGCGTGTTGTGTACATACGCGTAACGAGAGATAACCGCAAAAGCGTGCTCAACCGTTATAACGCGTTATAACGCGTCGAATTTAAAAAACGAGTGTTGTGTTTGTGTAGTCATAGTGTGTTCATATAATAGGGCGAAAATGTAATGAGAAATGCTTGCCTCGCTTTGCCCGCAGACTTTCTTTAAAAAGAATAAGGGTCAAAAGGTTAGTATATTTATATATCATAATTCTAAAAGGAATTGTTTTAATGTATACTATATACTAATATGTCGCTAGATATAATTGAATTTTTTTTCCGTGCAGTTTACACAAAAATATAAGTATGATAATGTAATATTATATAAAAATGTAATATTTCAAGTTTCTTTTTTTATTTTTTGATTATATCTTTAAAGCAATTCCTAAATAGAAAACAACATAAAGACCTTTGTATAAAAAAATTGTAACAAAATTAATCTTTAAATAGAATTTAGAATTACTACAATACATGAACATACACATTATATGTATATGATGCACATAGTATTTAGTACTCATATAGTATTTTTGTTATAAAGAAATAGACAGACATGGGCAAAAAAAAGAAAGAGAGAGAGAGAGAGAGAGAGAGAGAGAGAGAGAGAGAGAGAGAGAGAGAGAGAGAATAGGAATGAGTAAGCGAGAGAATAGCTGTACAACGATATATCGATTAATAATTCACATCAGTCGCTAAATATTAGTGAGCATAAAGTATTGCTACGGAGAAAGATCCAACTATTTCCTTTTTTTTCTTACTTTTGGCACTTGTATAGACACTTGCTCACTTACACTCATATCCTCTTTCTCTTTGCCCATTCTTCTCTGTCCGTCTCTTTCTGATCCGAGCATACTATGTGTGTTATATTATCTATATTCGATCTTTTCGTGAACTGGTTGTAAATATTTCATACCAGATGCGGTTTGCATGTGCGCTCTAAATATTGCCGAAATATTTGATCCCAGAAGCGATCTTTTCGTGAACTGGTTGTAAATATTTCATACCAGATGCGGTTTGCATGTGCGCTCTAAATATTGCCGAAATATTTGATCCCAGAAGCGATCTTTTCGTGAACTGGTTGTAAATATTTCATACTAGATGCGGTTTGCATGTGCGCTCTAAATATTGCCGAAATATTTGATCCCAGAAGCGATTTTTTCGTGAACTGGTTGTAAATATTTCATACCAGATGCGGTTTGCATGTGCGCTCTAAATATTGCCGAAATATTTGATCCCAGAAGCGATCTTTTCGTGAATTGGTTGTAAATATTTCATACCAGATGCGGTTTGCATGAGCGTTATGGTTAAAAATATATCCCAGAGGCGATTTACGTGTGCTGGGTATTGTAAAAAATATCCCAGAGGCGATTTACGTGTGCTGGGTATTGTAAAAAATATCCCAGAGGCGATTTACGTGTGCTGGGTATTGTAAAAAATATCCCAGAGGCGATTTACGCGTGCTGGGTATTGTAAAAAATACCCCAGAGGCGATTTACGTGTGCTGGTTATTGTAAAAAATATCCCAGAGGCGATTTACGTGTGCTGGTTATTGTAAAAAATATCCCAGAGGCGATTTACGTGTGCTGGTTATTGTAAAAAATATTCCAGAGGCGATTTACGTGTGCTGGTTATTGTAAAAAATATTCCAGAGGCGATTTACGTGTGCTGGTTATTGTAAAAAATATCCCAGAGGCGATTTACGTGTGCTGATTATTGTAAAAAATATTCCAGAGGCGATTTACGTGTGCTGGTTGCTTTACAATATTTTGAACCGGATGC
>NW_027223362.1:0-2500 GCF_030449975.1 Polyergus mexicanus
AAGCAGTGGTATCAACGCAGAGTACTAAGACATCGGAATCTTATATTTTTTATTTTCAATTTGAGCAGGAATAATTGGATCATCTATAAGAATAATTATTCGATTAGAATTAGGATGTTCAAATTCATTAATTAATAATGATCAAATTTATAACTCAATAGTTACTAATCACGCTTTCATTATAATTTTTTTTATAGTAATACAATTTATAATTGGCGGATTCGGAAATTTCTTAATTCCTTTAATACTTGGAGCCCGTGATATGAGTGGCCTTCACTTGGACACAGTACAATTGGACACGGTGCAAGTGGACACGTTACAAATGGACACGAGATTGTGCACACGGTTCAATTGGACACAGTGCATTTGGACACAGTAATTTTGGATACAGTAGCTTTTGGACACATAAGAAAATACGCATCGTTTACTTGGACACCGCTCAATTGGACACTGTTCATTTGGACACCGTTCGTTTGGACACAGAAAGATGCGCACCGTTCATTTGGACACCGTTCGTTTGGACACCGTTATTTGCCCACCGTTCGTTTGGACACCGTTCATTTGCCCACTGTTCGTTTGGACACCGTTCATTTGCCCACTGTTCGTTTGGACACCGTTCATTTGCCCACCGTTCGTTTGGACACCGTTCATTTGTACACAGAAACATGCGCACTGTTTGTTTGAATATGTAACAGATGGAGAGAAATAAAAATCATTTTGGGAAAATATAATCAGTATTCTTATAACACTTTATACTGGTAAATCTATGTAAAATATGAAATCGTGAAAAGGAGATACATTTGAAGGTTATAATATCTGTCAAAATAAAATATTTTCATACTTATATATCTCTGATACTGATGTCATTAATTTTACATTGCTTTTAGCACTTTGTTTAGCCTTTCGCATATTTGGATGTCATGCATGGATACAGTGGGTTCCGCCCCCCCTGCGGGGGGGCTCCACTTCCGGAAGATATAACCTAACCCAAACCTATTTCTTATTTAAAACAAAAATTTGGTGTGGATTACGTCGTATAATTTAAGTCAAATTTTGGTGTCCAAACGAACGGTGTCCAAACGAACGGTGGGCAAATGAACGGTGTCCAAACGAACGGTGGGCAAATGAACGGTGTCCAAACGAACAGTGGGCAAATGAACGGTGTCCAAACGAACGGTGGGCAAATGAACGGTGTCCAAACGAACGGTGGGCAAATAACGGTGTCCAAACGAACGGTGTCCAAATGAACGATGCGCATTTTTCTGTGTCCAAACGAACGGTGTCCAAATGAACAGTGTCCAATTGAGCGGTGTCCAAGTAAACGATGCGTATTTTCTTATGTGTCCAAAAGCTACTGTATCCAAAATTACTGTGTCCAATTGAACCGTGTGCAAAATCTCGTGTCCATTTGTAACGTGTCCATTTGCACCGTGTCCAATTATACTGTGTCCAAGTGCACCACTCCCTCCCTCGACACGGTCGACGCCTCATTCTTCACGGCGGCAGAAATGGCTGTAGCGGTGAAAACTTTTAAAAATAATAAGGCTCCAGGAATGGACCTTATTGAGGTTGCGGTTTTGAAAGCCGCTTGTAGGATCATTCCCGGTCAGTTTCTTAGATTATTTAACGGATGCCTTCAGTGGGGCGTCTTTCCCTCAATATGGAAGGAGGACTCGCTTCGAGTCCTTCTGAAGAGGGAGGACAAGGACGAGAAGGATCCGAAATCCTATAGACCCATCTGTCTCCTCTCCGTAGTAGGAAAACTTTTCGAGAAACTTCTCAAAACCCGCCTCATGGAAGCGTCACTGGCACCGGGTAGGGTCTCCGATCGACAGTTCGGTTTTATGCCCGGAAGGTCGACGGAGGATGCTGTTGTGGAGTTGCGGCGTATGGTTTCTGCCTCTGAAAAGAGGTACGCCGTCGCGCTTTTCTTCGACATCTCCGGGGCTTTTGACAACGTTTGGTGGCCTCTTGTACTAGCTAGTTTAAAAGAACGGAATTGCCCGCGGAACGTCTTCGAAGTCCTCCGGAGTTATTTCGAAAATCGAACAGTAAAAATCGCGTTCGGTGCTACAGAGGTGTCCAAGCGGGCCGCGAGGGGGTGCCCACAAGGTTCCGTCCTCGGTCCGACTTGTTGGAACCTCATGTTCGACGGCCTTTTGCGGCTCCTAGAAGGCTTGGTCGAAAATCGGTTTGCCGCGTACGCGGATGATCTCGTCGTCGTTATAAACGGGGATTCACGAAACTATATTGAATCTGAAGGCCAACGGGTGGTCAACGCGATCGTAAATTGGTGCGAGTCCGCGAAGCTTCAGATCTCCGAACGCAAGACTGAAGCTATAATATTGAAAAGCGCCGCGATAAATAGAAACCATATAGGCAGACGGGGAGGAGCACGTCCGGATAGGAAGCGTACGGGTCGGTGCATGATCGACAGTCCGTGCGCCGGAGGTACTGCCAGCGACGGGACTTTGACGATTTTAGACATTCCGTAAATTCG
>NW_027223362.1:7500-160026 GCF_030449975.1 Polyergus mexicanus
TTCATCCATCTTAGTCTCCTCTCCGAAGAGAGAGAGATAAAATCGTTGGCCCTTCGATCAGCCTGGCCGCGCGCGTCCGAGCACGCGCGCGGACCGCCGCCACCGCTGGGGAGGCTACGGCACAAAAGTTGTTTCGCGATCGGAGCGTCTCTTCCCCGTATATATAATATAATATAATATTTCGAAGAGCTGGGGCGGAATGTTCTTTGAAGAAACCGTCGGACTTGATCGGTGTGATCCGTCCTCTCGCCCGTTCGTCCGATAGCCGCGCGCTCGCGTACAAACACGCTGACCGCTGCCCCGGTGCGGGGAGGGGCGCGTTCACGAGCGTTGCGGACGCACGGACGGGCGTAGGTTACCACCGGTACGCGCTAACGCCGGATCGTAACTATGCGCTTGGCAAGAGCGCGATCGGGAAAGCGTCTTCTGCTCCGAATCGCATTCATGTAATTTCGCAATTTGCGCAACGAGCCTCAACGGGTCGCGCGCGACGCGACGCGACGCGACGCCGGTTGCGGCTACGAAGCTTAAGGAGAGAGTCTCGGATAATCCTCTCCTCCTCCATCCCGCTCGCACGACGCCGACCGCACCGAAAAAGGCCGACGGCGCTCTGCTGCTGGCTTCCCTTTCTCTCTCGGGTCGTCGCAGAGGCGCGCGGCGTTCGACGCGCGTCGTCGTATTAGTACATGCGGGATATAATCCGTCAATTCCATTTTACTTTCGTATCAGTTTTCTTTGTCCATTCAGTCGCCGACTGCTGCGAGCGCGCGTCCAAAAGACTCGAGACGCAGAGCAGGATCTCCGGAACGTTAATGATCCTTCCGCAGGTTCACTTACGGAAACCTTGTTACGACTTTTACTTCCTCTAAATGATCAAGTTTGGTCATCTTCCCGGCAACATCGGCAATGCCGAGACATTGCCGCGCACCAGTCCGAAGACCTCACTAAATCATTCAATCGGTAGTAGCGATGGGCGGTGTGTACAAAGGGCAGGGACGCAATCAACGCGAGCTTATGACTCGCGCTTACTGGGAATTCCTCGTTCATGGGGAACAATTGCAAGCCCGAATCCCTAGCACGAAGGAGGTTCAGCGGGTTACCCGGGCCTTTCGGTCAGGGAACACACGCTGATTCCTTCAGTGTAGCGCGCGTGCGGCCCAGAACATCTAAGGGCATCACAGACCTGTTATTGCTCAATCTCGTGCGGCTAGAAGCCGCCTGTCCCTCTAAGAAGATTTGTTTGTACGTTGGTAGTAAAAACCCGCCAGCCGAAGCCGGGGGCCTTCGCGATACCATAAGGTACGCCTATTTAGCAGGCTAGAGTCTCGTTCGTTATCGGAATTAACCAGACAAATCGCTCCACCAACTAAGAACGGCCATGCACCACCACCCACTGAATCAAGAAAGAGCTATCAATCTGTCAATCCTTCCGGTGTCTGGGCCTGGTAAGGTTTCCCGTGTTGAGTCAAATTAAGCCGCAGGCTCCACTCCTGGTGGTGCCCTTCCGTCAATTCCTTTAAGTTTCAGCTTTGCAACCATACTTCCCCCGGAACCCAAAAGCTTTGGTTTCCCGGAAGCTGCCCGCCGAGTCATCGGAGGAACTTCGGCGGATCGCTAGCTGGCGTCGTTTATGGTTAGAACTAGGGCGGTATCTGATCGCCTTCGAACCTCTAACTTTCGTTCTTGATTAATGAAAACATTTTTGGCAAATGCTTTCGCTTCTGTCCGTCTTGCGACGATCCAAGAATTTCACCTCTAACGTCGCAATACGAATGCCCCCATCTGTCCCTATTAATCATTACCTCGGGGTTCCGAAAACCAACAAAATAGAACCGAGGTCCTATTCCATTATTCCATGCACGCAGTATTCAGGCGAAGGTAGCCTGCTTTAAGCACTCTAATTTGTTCAAAGTAAACGTACCGGCCCGACTCGACACTCAGTAAAGAGCACCGCGATGGGATATTAGTTGGGCCGCCCCTCGCGAGGCTAAGCCCACCGGTAGGACGTCCCACATCACGCCAGTTAAACACCGCGAGCGGTGAACCGACGGTGTGCGACACAGATTCAACTACGAGCTTTTTAACCGCAACAACTTTAATATACGCTATTGGAGCTGGAATTACCGCGGCTGCTGGCACCAGACTTGCCCTCCAATGGATCCTCGTTAAAGGATTTAAAGTGTACTCATTCCGATTACGGGGCCTCGGATGAGTCCCGTATCGTTATTTTTCGTCACTACCTCCCCGTGCCGGGAGTGGGTAATTTGCGCGCCTGCTGCCTTCCTTGGATGTGGTAGCCGTTTCTCAGGCTCCCTCTCCGGAATCGAACCCTGATTCCCCGTTACCCGTTACAACCATGGTAGGCGCAGAACCTACCATCGACAGTTGATAAGGCAGACATTTGAAAGATGCGTCGCCGGTGCTAGGACCGTGCGATCAGCACAAAGTTATTCAGAGTCACCAAAATAAACGGTGGACGAACGGCGAACCGCCCGCCACCGATTGGTTTTGATCTAATAAAAGCGTCCCTTCCATCACTGGTCGGGACTTTGTTTTGCATGTATTAGCTCTAGAATTACCACAGTTATCCAAGTAAATGTGGGTACAATCTAATGAACCATAACTGATTTTATAACGCGGTCACCTCGCTCGACGCTCGGATCGGCTCGTCGGTGTCCGGGTTCGAGAGAAGGAGAGACTCAAACTTACGAGACACAGTAAAGGTTGAAACAATACCTTTTCCGTGAGAGAAAGATAGATACAGCGTGCAGGGCCTGGCGGTGTCGTGCGTGGAGCGGTGTTGCTGGTAGCAGGATGCGGTGCGCAACGCGGAGGCGCAAAGCGATGGTTGCAAAGCGGCGAGAAGCGTAAGACAGGCTCGGCGGGTAATCGTTCCCGGTCTTACTTACAGGCGCTAACGGCGTGATTGGAACTAGAGGACTTATTACAAACATGCCTTATAACTAACGGACTTAGTACTACACAGGGTTTATTACGCATAGGTCTTATAACTAGAGGACTTAGTACTTGACAGGTCTTATTACTAGGATGCGGTTACAACTAGCGGACTTAGCACTAACAGGCCTTAAGACTAGCAGGTCTATGACTACAAGACTTAGAACTAGCGGACTTATCTCTATCGTGCGACTATTATTTACAACGCGGTCGGTACATGCACTTATACGCTACGATCGGGTTAGGTGGCGAGGTATTGCCGGCAGGCTCGAGTGTCACGTCGAGCACTGCCTTGGCAACGGAAGTCTGTTCAACCCGACGGGGCTGAGTACAACATCGGCCCGAGGTAGGTAGGAGCCGGTGCAACCCGGCGGGGCTGAGTGCAACCTCAGCCCGTGGAGCGGTCGAGACAGGAGTCGGTTCAACCCGACGGGGCCAAGTACAACCTTGGCCCGAGATATAGACAGCCGGTTCAACCCGGCGGGGCTGAGTACAACCTCTGTCCTAAGAGGTGTTAGGTAGTGGTTAGATCGGTGTCAGGAGGTGGATGGCAGGACGGGATCTGGTTCTGATTCCTCGGCCGGCCGGGCTTATATACCCGGCCGGGGCCTCCCACTATACTGTCGGCCCGGGAGTGGGGTCGATTCCGCGTGGGGACCGTGAGAGAGATAGGGCGAGTCGAGAAGCGAGAGCGCATGCAGAGCGAGAGCGTGTGTATCGGTGAGCGAGAGCACATGCTGAGAGAGGCGGCGGCGGGACAGGTAGGGCTGGGTGAATAAGCAAGTCGTGTATAGGTAGTTATATATTTGTCGGACGCAACAGGTCAGGCAGTAACAGGTAGTAACGGTCCTATCGTTACAATTTAATGAGCCATTCGCGGTTTCACCTTAATTCGGCATGCACTGAGACATGCATGGCTTAATCTTTGAGACAAGCATATGACTACTGGCAGGATCAACCAGGGAGCTTCGTGTTCGGTTACTCGCGTGGAGTGGTAACTCGCGAGCGAGCCCGAAGGCCCGTCGCTATTAAGCTCTTACTTCTCGCGCCGCCGGTCTTTATTAGCCGGTCGGCGACACTCTCTATCTACTTACTACTTATTACGCAACACACTTTATGCGTGCGTCTCGTCTTCGTGAAAGGAGCGAGGCGGTCCGTGTATATAATAAACCTCCTCCTCTCTTACTACAAGATCATTCTCAATTTTATATTATGTATTATAAAAAGATCATACCCATTCTTATTTTCCTAATGTAAACGCGCGATCGCGAGGACCGCGCGATTTATCCTGACGCTAGATCGACGATGCCGATGCTTAGACATCGAGGATAAATGTGCTACCGTGCTTTTAGCACGAACTTATATATATTTCGCTACGGCGTACAAAGCATGCGGGAAGAACGTTGTAATCGTCCTTCCACGCCACTCGTATCCGTGCAGATGATTCCGCTGCTGCGTCCAAGACGAGAGGGAATCAGTAAGTAAAATTTGTCGAAAATTCTTGTGCAACATCAAAGAAATTGAGCAGCACCGCTTTTCGGCACACAGGGCTAAGATCGCTATGTACGGAAGATGTTCATTCGGAAAGTCTTAGTTACGTGTCAGTAAGTGAGATTTGACGAAAAATCATGTGCAACATCAAGAAAAGTGAGCAGAACCGCTTTTCAGCACACAGGGCTAAGATCGCTATGTACGCAAGTTTTGTTTATTCGGAACATCTCGGTTACGTGTCAGTAAGTAATATTTGTCGAAAATTCTTGTGCAACATCAAGGAAATTGAGCAGCACCGCTTTTCGGCACACAGGACTAAGATTGCTATGTACGGAAGTTTTGTTCATTCGGAAAGTCTTAGTTACGTGTCAGTAAGTGAGATTTGACGAAAAATGTTGTGCAACATCATAGAAAGTGAGCAGATCCGCTTTTCGGCACACAAGGTTAAGATCGCTATGCACGCAAGTTTTGTTCGTGCAGAACGTGTCAGTTAAGTTTCAGTAAGTGATATTTACCGAAATCTTGTGCAACATCAAGGAAAGTGAGCAGAAACGCTTTTCGGCACACCGTATTAAGATCGCTATATACGCAAGTTTTGATCGTTCGGAACGTCTTAAGTACGTGTCAGTAAGTGAGATTTGTTGAAAATTCTTGTGCAACGTTATGAAAATTGAACAGAACCCTTTTTCGGCACACGGTGCTAAGATCGCTATTTACGCACATTTTGTTCGTTCGGAACGTCTTAGTTACGTGTCAGTAAGTAAGATTTGTCGAAAATTCTTGTGCAATATTGAGGAAATTGAGCGGCACCGCTTTACGGCACACAGGGCTAAGATCGCTATGTACGCAAGTTTTGTTCATTCGGAAAGTCTTAGTTACGTGTCAGTAAGTGAGATGTGACGAAAATTCTTGTGCAACATCAAGGAAAGTAAGTAGAAACGCTTTTCGGCACATTGTGCTAAGATCGCTATGTACGCAAGTTTTGTTCATTCGGAATGTCTTAGTTACGCGTCAGTAAGTGAGATTTGTCGAAAATTCTTGCGCAACATTATGGAAATGGAACAGATCCTCTTTTCGGCACACAAAGCAAAGATCGCTATGTACGCAAGTTTTGTTCATGCCGAACGTGTCAGTTAAGTGTCAGTAAGTGATATTTGTAGAAAATTCTTGTACAATATCAAGGAAATTAAGCAGAACCGCTTTTCGGCACACAGGGCTAAGATCGCTATTTACGCAAGTTTTGTTCATGCGGAACGTGTCAGTTAAGTGTGAGTAAGTGATATTTGTAGAAAATTCTTGTGCAACCTCATGGAAAGTGAGCAGAACCGCTGCTTTTCGTCACACTGTATTAAGATCGCTATGTACGCAAGTTTTGATCGTTCGGAACGTCTTAGGTACGTGTCAGTAAGTGAGATTTGTCGAAAATTCTTGTGCAACGTTATGAAAATTGAACAGAACCTTTTTTCGGCACACGGTGCTAAGATCGCTATGTACGCACATTTTGTTCGTTCGGAACGTTTTAGTTACGTGTCAGTAAGTGAGATTTGTCGAAAATTCTTGTGCAACGTTATGAAAATTGAACAGAACCTTTTTTCGGCACACAGGGCTAAGATCGCTATGTACGCAAGTTTTGTTCATTCGGAAAGTCTTAGTTACGTGTCAGTAAGAGAGATTTTACGAAAATTCTTGTGCAACATCATGGAAATTGAGCATATCCGCTTTTCGGCACACAAGGCTAAAAACGCTATGTACGCAAGTTTTGTTCGTCAGGAATGTCTTAGTTACGTGTCGGTAAGTAAGATTTGTCGAAAATTCTTGTGCAACATCAAGGAAATTGTGCAGCACCGCTTTTCGGCACACAGGGCTAAGATCGCTATGTACGCAAGTTTTGTTCATTCGAAAAATCTTAGTTACGTGTCAGTAAGTAAGATTTGTCGAAAATTCTTGTGCAATATCGAGGAAATTGAGCAGCACCGCTTTTCGGCACACAGGGCTATGATCGCTATTGTTACGTCCCGGTAATATCGCGGCGCGATATCGGTGAATTCGCGTTCTCGGATTTGCACCGAGCTATGTCGCTGTTTCGGAATATTTCCGGGGAAAACCTGCGACTGAGGATTACCGAATTTTCGTAGAATACGCGAAGAGATTAGTGAAGATCGCGACCAATTGCGAGATTTGACCCAAGGCGAGTTGTAGTTAACGGTGCAGATTAGGCAGCTGGGGCACTTCCTCAGTGAGGACCACCAGATTATTTTGTACAAGATTATTAATTAAACCGTTTATGCTCGTAGGGTTTTGGTCGAATTCGTTTAACTTGTCGGTACACAAACGGCACGAAATTCCTGGTCTAGCGAAACTCAAGGCTTTGTCGCTTTTACAACATACAATTCTACCGGGTGCGTAGTAACCTATTTCGACTATATGCAAAGATACCGCGGACCATTCGCGCAATTCGATGTTTGGAAGATCGCGATTACAATCGTTGCAAAGGGCAAATTTAGTTAATGCGTGACATCGTCCAAACGGTCGGACGCAAAAGTAGGAGGGAAGGGTCTGCGATGCTTCTATCCCGAATACCCGTTGCACATCATGTATGAACGATGGACACATAGATGGTTGACTAAGATAACAGTAGGAACTAAGTTGGTTTCTAATTACCTCTAGAGATGTATTGTTACTTGGTTTTAGAAGGGTCTTTAATGGCTTTGGGTAAAAAAAGGTTTTTCTTAATGACTTTCCTAATGGATTTGGGTTAAAAGGGTCTCTAATGGCTTTGGGTCAAAAAGGTTTTTCTTTAATGGCTTTTCTAATGGATTTGGGTTAAAAGGATCTCTAATGGCTTTGGGTCAAAAAGGTTTTTCTTTAATGGCTTTCCTAATGGATTTGATTTAGTAGCACCAGAGGTAAAGATGACCAGATAAAATATAGATACAATTCTACCTTCGAGCGGCGTATTATTCCAGTAACACGGGGTGGTCTTCCCAAATGCTCAGGCGTTGCGGCGTCATACCAATGGTATAGGACTTCTGCTCGGATTTGGAGGTACCTTGTCCGTCTCGGATCCTTTTCGTTGATGTCGAAAGGCGGGATCCACGGCTGTTCAATAGTTATGGCAGTCAATTTATTTGGCCACTCCACGAGGTTAATGCTATTATTATTGTTCAGGTCCACGACTGAATTTACTGTATTATGCTTAAAGAATGCCTCGTATTCAGGGTCATAGCGCGATTCTACCCCGATATACTGAGACTCGTAGGAATTCACAGGCTCGATGGATAATTCTATCAGTTGACGTCGCGCACGTTTCTTTACTCCGCCTCTGTTCTTTGGCATTTGTTAGTATTACAGATGGGATCAAGAACACTGGCTTTATACGTTGATTGTATGTATAGTCGCGTAGCGTGCGAGGGACCGCACTGCCGTGCTTAAGAATATGTATGCTATGTGATACAGCGTGCGAGGGGCCGCTCTAGCTGTATTGCGTATTAATATCTAATAACAATAGTGGCGTGCGAGGGACCGCACTGCTGTATTGCTATTAGGTGTGTATGTGTCAGTGAGTATAGAACGAATGAAGCCAGGCGAAATTTGAATTTTAGTTTCCCACTTGAGTACGCGTGGCACAAATATTTAAGAATAACGAATAAAATTTAGTAGTCGCGTAGCGAAATAAAATAAAACGATACGTTGATTACGTGTTAGCGTTAACGAAGCACGAAGTACGCTCGGTAGAGAAAAAAGGCTTTATCGTTAAAATAATTAGCAAAAATTTAGCATACACTAAAATATATTTATTCACTACTTATACACAGTGGCTAGTACACTTGAGACCTTATGTTTAACGTCAGAATTAAAGTTTGAATTAAACTAGAGTTTAGAGTTAGAGTATAATTAGAATTAAACTAGAATTCGAGTTGGTGTTAGAGTTTAGCTTTGAGTTGGATGTCGAGTCCCGATTTCGACTTGTTGTCGACTTGAGATCGCGGATGAGACTGACGAAGTCGGGGCCTGCACTGAAGTCCTCCGTTTCGGCGGCTCGGCCGCTGCCGTCGACCGCAAGTGGAGGTACGTGGTGGTGGGATCGCGAAGTAGTGGGACGACACGCTACTATGGTAGCGTCGCGCTTAGCTACTAGAAGAAGCAAGGTGTCATGGCCGCCGAAGGCGGGCTTTTCGAATCACATAAAAGGGACTTAGTGTTCTTTTAACCGGTTTCAAGAATATAATAAGGGAAGGAAATTCGGAAAAATGGTCGCGGTACGTGACACAGTAAATGAGATTTGACGATAATTTTTGTGCAACATCAAGGAAATTGAGGAGCACCGCTTTTCGGCACACAGGGCTAAGATCGCTATGTACGGAAGTTTTTTTCATTCGGAACGTCTCAGTTAAGTGTCAGTAAGAGATATTTGTCGAAAATTCTTGTGCAACATCAAGGAAATAGAGAACAATCGCTTCTCTGCGCACAGTGCTAAGATCGCTATTTACGCAAGTTTTGTTCGTGCGGAACGTGTCAGTTAAGTGTCAGTAAGTGATATTTGTAAAAAATTCTTGTGCAACCTCATGGAAAGTGAGCAGAACCGCTGCTTTTCGTCACACTGTATTAAGATCGCTATGTACGCAAGTTTTGATCGTTCGGAACGTCTTAGGTACGTGTCAGTAAGTGAGATTTGTCGAAAATTCTTTCGCAACATTATGGAAATGGAACAGAACCTCTTTTCGGCACACAAGGCTAAGATCGCTATGTATGCAAGTTTTGTTCGTGCGGAACGTGGCAGTTAAGTGCCAGTTTGTCGAAAATTCTTATGCAACATCAAGGAAATTGAGAACAATCGCTTCTCTGCACACAGTGCTAAGATCTCTATTTACGCAAGTTTTGTTTGTGCGGAACGTGTCAGTTAAGTGTCAGCAAGTGATATTTGAAGAAAATTCTTGTACAACCTCATGGAAATTGAGCAAATCCGCTTTTCGGCACACAAGGTTAAGATCGCTATTTATGCAAGTTTTGTTCATTTGGGACGTCTCAGTTACGTGTCAGTAAGTAAGATTTGTCGAAAATTCTTGTGCAACATCAGGGAAATTGAGCAGCACCGCTTTTCGGCACACAGGACTAAGATCGCTATGTAAGCAAGTTTTGTTCATTCGAAAAATCTTAGTTACGTGTCAATAAGTAAAATATGTCGAAAATTCTTGTGCAATATCGAGGAAATTGAGCAGCACCGCTTTTCGGCACACAAGTTTAAGATCGCTATGTACGCAAGTTTTGACATTTAGAACTTCTCAGTTACGTGTCAGTAAGTGAGATTTGTCGAAAATTCTTTCGCAACATTATGGAAATGGAACAGAACCTCTTTTCGGCACACAAGGCTAAGATCGCTATGTATGCAAGTTTTGTTCGTGCGGAACGTGTCAGTTAAGTGTCACTATGTCGAAAATTCTTGTGCAACATCAAGGAAATTGAGAACAACCGCTTCTCTGCACACAGTGCTAAGATCTCTATTTACGCAAGTTTTGTTTGTGCGGAACGTGTCAGTTAAGTGTCAGCAAGTGATATTTGAAGAAAATTCTTGTACAACCTCATGGAAATTGAGCAGACCCGCTTTTCGGCACACAAGGTTAAGATCGCTATGTATGCCAGTTTTGTTCATTTGGAACGTCTCAGTTACGTGTCAGTAAGTGAGATTTGACGATAATTCTTGTGCAACATCAAGGAAAGTGAGCAGAATCGCTTTTCGGCACAACGTGTTACGATCGCTATGTACGCAAGTTTTGATCGTCCGGAAGGCCTTATTTACGTGTCAGTAAGTGAGATTTGTCGAAAATTCTTGTGCAACATCAAGGAAAGTGAGCAGAACCGCTTTTCGGCACACTGTATTAAGATCGTTATGTACGCAAGTTTTGTTTGTGCGGAACGTATCAGTTAAGTGTCAGTATGTGAGATTTGACGATAATTTTTGTGCAACATCAAGGAAAGTGAGCAGAATCGCTTTTCGGCACACAAGGCTAAGATCGCTATGTATGCAAGTTTTGTTCGTGCGGAACGTGTCAGTTAAGTGTCAGCAAGTGATATTTGTCGAAAATTCTTGTGCAACATCAAGGAAATAGAGAACAATCGCTTCTCTGCGCACAGTGCTAAGATCGCTATTTACGCAAGTTTTGTTCGTGCGGAACGTGTCAGTTAAGTGTCAGTAAGTGATATTTGTAAAAAATTCTTGTGCAACCTCATGGAAAGTGAGCAGAACCGCTGCTTTTCGTCACACTGTATTAAGATCGCTATGTACGCAAGTTTTGATCGTTCGGAACGTCTTAGGTACGTGTCAGTAAGTGAGATTTGTCGAAAATTCTTTCGCAACATTATGGAAATGGAACAGAACCTCTTTTCGGCACACAAGGCTAAGATCGCTATGTATGCAAGTTTTGTTCGTGCGGAACGTGGCAGTTAAGTGTCAGTTTGTCGAAAATTCTTATGCAACATCAAGGAAATTGAGAACAATCGCTTCTCTGCACACAGTGCTAAGATCTCTATTTACGCAAGTTTTGTTTGTGCGGAACGTGTCAGTTAAGTGTCAGCAAGTGATATTTGAAGAAAATTCTTGTACAACCTCATGGAAATTGAGCAAATCCGCTTTTCGGCACACAAGGTTAAGATCGCTATTTATGCAAGTTTTGTTCATTTGGGACGTCTCAGTTACGTGTCAGTAAGTAAGATTTGTCGAAAATTCTTGTGCAACATCAGGGAAATTGAGCAGCACCGCTTTTCGGCACACAGGACTAAGATCGCTATGTAAGCAAGTTTTGTTCATTCGAAAAATCTTAGTTACGTGTCAATAAGTAAAATATGTCGAAAATTCTTGTGCAATATCGAGGAAATTGAGCAGCACCGCTTTTCGGCACACAAGTTTAAGATCGCTATGTACGCAAGTTTTGACATTTAGAACTTCTCAGTTACGTGTCAGTAAGTGAGATTTGTCGAAAATTCTTTCGCAACATTATGGAAATGGAACAGAACCTCTTTTCGGCACACAAGGCTAAGATCGCTATGTATGCAAGTTTTGTTCGTGCGGAACGTGTCAGTTAAGTGTCACTATGTCGAAAATTCTTGTGCAACATCAAGGAAATTGAGAACAATCGCTTCTCTGCACACAGTGCTAAGATCTCTATTTACGCAAGTTTTGTTTGTGCGGAACGTGTCAGTTAAGTGTCAGCAAGTGATATTTGAAGAAAATTCTTGTACAACCTCATGGAAATTGAGCAGACCCGCTTTTCGGCACACAAGGTTAAGATCGCTATGTATGCCAGTTTTGTTCATTTGGAACGTCTCAGTTACGTGTCAGTAAGTGAGATTTGACGATAATTCTTGTGCAACATCAAGGAAAGTGAGCAGAATCGCTTTTCGGCACAACGTGTTACGATCGCTATGTACGCAAGTTTTGATCGTCCGGAAGGCCTTATTTACGTGTCAGTAAGTGAGATTTGTCGAAAATTCTTGTGCAACATCAAGGAAAGTGAGCAGAACCGCTTTTCGGCACACTGTATTAAGATCGTTATGTACGCAAGTTTTGTTTGTGCGGAACGTATCAGTTAAGTGTCAGTATGTGAGATTTGACGATAATTTTTGTGCAACATCAAGGAAAGTGAGCAGAATCGCTTTTCGGCACACAAGGCTAAGATCGCTATGTATGCAAGTTTTGTTCGTGCGGAACGTGTCAGTTAAGTGTCAGCAAGTGATATTTGTCGAAAATTCTTGTGCAACATCAAGGAAATAGAGAACAATCGCTTCTCTGCGCACAGTGCTAAGATCGCTATTTACGCAAGTTTTGTTCGTGCGGAACGTGTCAGTTAAGTGTCAGTAAGTGATATTTGTAAAAAATTCTTGTGCAACCTCATGGAAAGTGAGCAGAACCGCTGCTTTTCGTCACACTGTATTAAGATCGCTATGTACGCAAGTTTTGATCGTTCGGAACGTCTTAGGTACGTGTCAGTAAGTGAGATTTGTCGAAAATTCTTTCGCAACATTATGGAAATGGAACAGAACCTCTTTTCGGCACACAAGGCTAAGATCGCTATGTATGCAAGTTTTGTTCGTGCGGAACGTGGCAGTTAAGTGTCAGTTTGTCGAAAATTCTTATGCAACATCAAGGAAATTGAGAACAATCGCTTCTCTGCACACAGTGCTAAGATCTCTATTTACGCAAGTTTTGTTTGTGCGGAACGTGTCAGTTAAGTGTCAGCAAGTGATATTTGAAGAAAATTCTTGTACAACCTCATGGAAATTGAGCAAATCCGCTTTTCGGCACACAAGGTTAAGATCGCTATTTATGCAAGTTTTGTTCATTTGGGACGTCTCAGTTACGTGTCAGTAAGTAAGATTTGTCGAAAATTCTTGTGCAACATCAGGGAAATTGAGCAGCACCGCTTTTCGGCACACAGGACTAAGATCGCTATGTAAGCAAGTTTTGTTCATTCGAAAAATCTTAGTTACGTGTCAATAAGTAAAATATGTCGAAAATTCTTGTGCAATATCGAGGAAATTGAGCAGCACCGCTTTTCGGCACACAAGTTTAAGATCGCTATGTACGCAAGTTTTGACATTTAGAACTTCTCAGTTACGTGTCAGTAAGTGAGATTTGTCGAAAATTCTTTCGCAACATTATGGAAATGGAACAGAACCTCTTTTCGGCACACAAGGCTAAGATCGCTATGTATGCAAGTTTTGTTCGTGCGGAACGTGTCAGTTAAGTGTCACTATGTCGAAAATTCTTGTGCAACATCAAGGAAATTGAGAACAATCGCTTCTCTGCACACAGTGCTAAGATCTCTATTTACGCAAGTTTTGTTTGTGCGGAACGTGTCAGTTAAGTGTCAGCAAGTGATATTTGAAGAAAATTCTTGTACAACCTCATGGAAATTGAGCAGACCCGCTTTTCGGCACACAAGGTTAAGATCGCTATGTATGCCAGTTTTGTTCATTTGGAACGTCTCAGTTACGTGTCAGTAAGTGAGATTTGACGATAATTCTTGTGCAACATCAAGGAAAGTGAGCAGAATCGCTTTTCGGCACAACGTGTTACGATCGCTATGTACGCAAGTTTTGATCGTCCGGAAGGCCTTATTTACGTGTCAGTAAGTGATATTTGTCGAAAATTCTTGTGCAACATCAAGGAAAGTGAGCAGAACCGCTTTTCGGCACACTGTATTAAGATCGTTATGTACGCAAGTTTTGTTTGTGCGGAACGTATCAGTTAAGTGTCAGTATGTGAGATTTGACGATAATTTTTGTGCAACATCAAGGAAAGTGAGCAGAATCGCTTTTCGGCACACAAGGCTAAGATCGCTATGTATGCAAGTTTTGTTCGTGCGGAACGTGTCAGTTAAGTGTCAGCAAGTGATATTTGAAGAAAATTCTTGTACAACCTCATGGAAATTGAGCAGATCCGCTTTTCGGCACACAAGGTTAAGATCGCTATGTATGCAAGTTTTGTTCATTTGGAACGTCTCAGTTACGTGTCAGTAAGTGAGATTTGTCGAAAATTCTTTCGCAACATCAAGGAAAGTGAGCAGAACCGCTTTTCGGCACACTGTGTTAAGATCGTTATGTACGCAAGTATTGATCGTTCGAAACGTCTAAGTTACGTGTCAGTAAGTGAGATTTGATGAAAATTCTTGTGCAACATCAAGGAAAGTGAGCAGAATCGCTTTTCGGCCAACATGTTACGATCGCTATGTACGCAAGTTTTGATCGTCCAAAACGTCTCAGTTACGTGTCAGTAAGTGAGATTTGTCGAAAATTCTTGTGCAACATCAAGGAAATTGAGCAGCACTGCTTTTCGGCACACAGGACTAAGATTGCTATGTACGGAAGTTTTGTTCATTCGGAAAGTCTTAGTTACGTGTCGGTAAGTGAGATTTGACGATAATTCTTGTGCAACATCAAGGAAAGTGAGCAGAACCGCTTTTCGGTACACTGTATTAAGATCGTTATGTACGCAAGTTTTGATCGTTCGGAACGTCTTAGTTACGTGTCGGTAAGTGAGATTTGACAATAATTCTTGTGCAACATCAAGGAAAGTGAGCAGAATCGCTTTTCGGCACAACATGTTACGATCGCTATGTACGCAAGTTTTGATCATCCAAAACGTCTCAGTTACGTGTCAGTAAGTGAGATTTGATGAAAATTCTGGTGCAACATGAAGGAAAGTGAGCAGAACCGCTTTTTGGCACACTGTATTAAGATCGCTATGTACGCATGTTTTGATCGTCCGGAACATCTTAGTTACATGTCGGTAAGTGAGATTTGACGAAAATTCTTGTGCAACATCAAGGAAAGTGAGTAGAAACGCTTTTCGGCACACAGAACTAAGATTGCTATGTGCGCAAGTTTTGTTTTTTCGGAACGTCTTAGCTACGTGTCGGCAATTGAGATATGCAGAAAATTCTTCTAAAACATTATGGAAATTGAGTAGAAACACTTCTCTGCACACAGAGCACAGATCACTATGTACACAAGTTTCTTTCGTTCGGAACGTCTTAGCTACGTGTCGGTAAGTGAGATATGTAGAAAATTCTTGTAAAACATTATGGAAATTGAGTAGAAACACTTCTCTGCACACAGAGCACAGATCGCTATGTACACAAGTTTCTTTCGTTCGGAACGTCTTAGCTACGTGTCGGCAAGTGAGATATGCAGAAAAATTTTGTAAAACGTCAAGGAAATAGAGGAATCAGGTTTCTCTGAACACAGAGCTAAGATCGCTATGTATGCAAGTTTTCTTCGTTCGGAACATCTTAATTACGTGTCGGCAATTGAGATATGTTGAAAATTCTTGTACAACAGAATAGAAATTGAGTAGGAACACTTCTCTGCACACAGAGCTAAGATCGCTATGTACACAAGATTCTTTCGTTCGGAACGTCTTAGCTACGTGTCGGCAAGTGAGATATGCAGAAAATTCTTGTATAACATCAAGGAAAGTGAGTAGAAACACTTCTCTGCATGCAGAGCAAAGATCGCTGTGTACGCAAGTTTCCTTCGTTCGGAACGTCTTAGTTACATGTGTTTAAGTTAGATATGTAGAAAACTCTTGTACAACATCATGGAAATTGAGTAGGAACACTTCTCTGCACACAGAGCTAAGATCGCTGTGTACGGAAGTTTCCTTCGTTCGAAACGACTTACTTGTCGGTAAGTGAGATATGTAGAAAATTCTTGTACAACGTCACGGAACTAAAGGAATCACGTATCTCCGCACACAGAGAAGAGATCGCTATGTACGCATGTTTCCTACGTTCGGAACGTCTTAGTTACGTGTCGGCAAGTGAGATATGCAGGAAATTCTTGTATAACATCAAGGAAATTGAGTAGAAACACTTCTCTGCATACAGGGCTAAGATCGCTATGTAAGCAAGTTTCTTTCGTTCGGAACGTCTTAGCTACGTGTCGGCAAGTGAGATATGCAGAAAATTCTTGTATAATATCAAGGAAATTGAGTAGAAACACTTCTCTGCATACAGAGCTAAGATCGCTATGTACACAGGTTTTTTTCGTTCGGAACGTCTTAGCTACGTGTCGGCAAGTGAGATATGCAGAAAAATCTTGTACAACGTCAAGGAAAGAGAGGAATCACGTTTCGCTGAACACAGAGCTAAGATCGATATGTACGCAAGTTTCCTTCGTTCGGAACGTCTTAGTTACGTGTCGACATGTGAGATATGCAGAAAGTTCTTGTGCAACATCAAGGAAATTGAGTAGAAACACTTATCTGCATGCAGAGCAAAGACCGCTATGTACGCAAGTTTCCTTCGTTCGGAACGTCTTGGTTACGTGTCGGCAAGTGCGATATGTAGAAAATTCTTGTACAACATCATGGAAATTGAGTAGGAATACTTCTCTGCACACAGTGCTAAGATCGCTGTGTACGGAAGTTTCCTTCGTTCGAAACGTCTTAGTTACGTGTCGGTAAGTGAGTTTTGTAGAAAATTCTTGTACAACGTCAAGGAACTAAAGGAATCATGTTTCTCTGCACACAGAGAAGAGATCGCTATGTACGCAAGTTTCTTTCGTTCGGAACGTCTTAGTTACGTGTCGAAATGTGATATACAGGAAATTCTTGTATAACATCAAGGAAATTGTGTAGAAACATTTCTCTGCACACAGAGCAGAGATCGCTATGTACGCATGTTTCCTTCGTTCGAAACGTCTTACGTGTCGGTAAGTGAGATATGTAGAAAATTCATGTACAACATCAAGGAAATTGAGTAGAAACACTTCTCTGCACACAGAGCAGAGATCACTATGTACGCATGTTTCCTTCGTTCTGAACGTCTTAGTTACGTGTCGGCAAGTGAGATATGTAGAAAATTCTTGTACAACATCATCGAAATTGAGTAGAAACACTTCTCTGCACACACAGCTAAGATCGCTAAGTACACAATTTTCTTGTGTTCGGAACGTCTTAACTACGTGTCGGCAAGTGAGATATGCAGTAAATTCTTGTACAACGTCAAGGAAATTGAGTAGAAACACTTCTCTGCATGCAGAGCAAAGATCGCTGTGTACACAAGTTTCCTTCGTTCGGAACGTCTTAGTTACGTGTCGACATGTGAGATATGAAGAAAATTCTTGTGCAACATCAAGGAAATTGAGTAGAAACACTTCTCTGCACACAGAGCAGAGATCGCTATGTACGCATGTTTCCTTCGTTCGGAACGTCTTAGTTACGTGTCGGCAAGTGGGATATGTAGCAAATTCTTGTGCAACATCAAGGAAATTGAGTAGAAACACTTCTCTGCACACAGAGCAGAGATCGCTATGTACGCAAGTTTCCTTCGTTCGGAACGTCTTAGTTACCTGTCGGCAAGTGAGATATGCAGAAAATTCTTCTATAACATCAAGGAAATTGAGTAGAAACACTTCTCTGCCTGCAGAGCAAAGACCGCTATGTACTCAAGTTTCCTTCGTTCGAAACGTCTTAGTTACGTGTCGGAAAGTGAGACATGCAGAAAATTCTTGTACAACGTCATGGAAATAGAGGAATAACGTTTCTCTGCACACAGCAGAGATCGCTATGTACGCAAGTTTCCTTCGTTTGGAACGTCTTAGTTACGTGTCGGCAAGTGAGATATGTAGAAAATTTTTGTACAACATCATGGAAATTGAGTAGAAACATCGTACCCTCGCAACATTCCAACTTATTTGTCCGGCTTAATCTTATCGAGCGGCCGGATAAAAATATCGGTCGATGGCTAGTCCGCATACCATGCACAGTTTAAGGCTCTTATAAAACTCTTATAATACTATAGTGAATAAAATATTATTTCCTATACTCCTAATGTCGCATTATTAATAATAAAAGCGCTATGTTATATAGGATACGTATACGCGTAGCATAGAATGTATAAATGTGTATGAAGATTCTTAATGCTACTAATATAATATTATGGTGTGCATATAAATGTATGTGTACTTAAAATTATTATATTAAAGCGTAATAACGTTACATTTGCATTGTTCACTGTTTCATTCTTTTCGCTTGTATCTCCTAATTGAATTTAATGCTTTTGAAGTTAGATCTTTTGTATACTCATATATATATATATATATATATATATATAATATGTATTACAATTTTTAAAGCGTTTGAATCGTCTGTCTGATTGTTCAATGCAAATATAAATTATTAGTTATTCTTATGGTTTATGCATATAATAGTTATTTTTGCGTCACCCGCTGGCGCGCTCGAGCGTCGGCTACATACGGGGTGACTCTCAAGTATGAATACTATTTTACAAGTTAGAACCTTGCCTTGAGCGAATAATTTTTCCCGGATTTTTACTTCTTTCACCTCCTATGGGTGAATTAACAATAAATATATTGTTTAAATAAAATTTGACGTGCGGCTAAGACGTCACACCACCCCCCTTAGTTTAAATTTCGGAGTAAGAATTTATGATGAAATTTATTCGTCCAATCTGGCACGTAGGTCTCTGAATGTATATACAATAGGTATAGTGGGTGGTTCTGTGTTTTCGGCTGGCGCATTTGGTACTATGTTTGTGTGTGTGTGTTCCGGTGGATTTTCGGGAATCACTTCCGGTTGCGGTTGTGGTCTTTTCGCCAAATACAATAATAAGTGTGTGAAAGAGCTCCAAATGGCTCCGAGTAAGTGTAAGCTGCAGCCTTAAGCTGCGTGTAGCGCATAGCCGTGTATCAATGTGTCAAATACAATTTTTATTATTCTTATAATTATAAATATTCCAATTACGCCGGCGGTTGCTGCGCCGAACGTAGTGAAACCGTCCTATATTTTTGTTAATGTATTATTATAGATTTTATTTAACGCGCCTTCATCTAATAAGTTTTGTAATGAAACCGTGTCGGATTGTATCGACTGTCCGGTAAAGCCTCGGGCGATGGTATGTAAAACTGCGTTTTTCTCTGCAGGAAACATAATATGATCTCTTAGTTCGTCTAAATCTTGTTGGGAATAAATGCCGCTAGTGGCTAAGGATTTTGGGGCTAGGTATTTCCAAGATAATTTTGTAAGAGGTTTAATTTCGTGTGGGGAGGTTGCCATGGATGGGGTAGGATTGAATTGGAGCCATGTCCCTTCAATGTTATATAAGATCGGGAGTAATGGATTACAGTCCCTTATAGTATGTATATACTGTGTCTGATTATTATATGTGATTTTGGTGTCATAAATATAGAAGCATTTCTAAAGGTCACGGGCAGTTCCGTATGACAAGTGTTGGTTTTTCGCAAAGCGACTTCTATTGCTATGCATTTGATAATATGGATCCCTTCGCCTGAAGTCACTGCCATATAGCCAGGTGACTTCATCATTCGATAGGCGAATTCGTCCGGCTGTATTGCTGCCAGAGACAAAGTATTTTGAATTACTTGCTTTTCTAATTCACATTTCTGTATAATGATGTCTCTGTATAATGACGTGATTTGATTTCGTATATATTTTTCAACATACACAAATTTTAAATTTGCGTATGTAAACAGATCTAAATTAGTTACTGCGATTTTAGATCTTGCCTTAAAAATGTTTCCCTTTTGGGTCTCAAAGATGAATAATTTTGGATGCTCCATTCCGTATAGCCGCAAATAGTGTGTCTTCGCGTTAGTGTCAATGCAAAGGTAGTGTCTTGGGATTCTAATGTAAACATTGTGGTGTTTTGGGAATTTAGGAGGCCTTGAATTTTAGTGGAGGTGCCCTCATATAATACGTCATAAGATTCAAATCCGCATGCAGTGTTTGGTACACCTTCCCAAAAGGTGTATCCATCGTCCGAGTCGATACAGGATTCGTCCATTAGGTCGCAAACTGTGCCTGATTTTAGTATTATTTTTCCTACGTTTAATTTAACTGGCACGTATGAATCTCTGAGGGAGATTTTTAAGGTTGCTTGGACTACTACGTCGTCCCATGTGCCATAATAATCCGAATATTGTACTCCCTTGCATGCTCCATCCACGTTTACCTTGCCGGCAAGCGTGACGCTTCTATAATATGTGTGATTGGGCTTAAGGCCGTCAATAATTTCAGCGGTTCCTACTTTTAAAAGACCTTTGTGCATTTGCACGCATCGGGCTCGAGATGTTTCTTGGAGATAACTTGCGTAACCATTATGTACTATCGAAATGTGAGAATGCATGCCGCAATGGGATATCGTTCTTGAAATTTCTACTTTACACTGGAAAGCGTGCGTGTGCGCGTAATTCGATAATTGCAATAGTTGAATATACGTGTTGGTAGTTAGCGGTGTTTTGACGTCAATGTCGCAGTCGCCCGAACGCAGCAGAGATACTGTGGTTACGTTTAGATAGGCTCCTCCGCAGTCGTACGCAATAATGGACTGGGTGCCAGACAGTAATGTTGCTATGGTCAACGAGAGTAGCATTGCTTGGTACGCCTAAAAATATTATAATTGATTTTAGAAGTTTGCGGAGAGTGTTTGCGTTGTTTTGTGTTACAATAGTGTGAAGTATAAGTATACATTTACGTGCAATTATAATAGAAAACTAGTACTAGAGAAATTCACGCTTCTTAATGTTACTAGATCCGGGGGATCCAGGCCACGATTACAAGGTCTGACTTTTTCGTTTTCCTTCAACCCGGATCGATATAACATGTGCTTTTGCACAACTTTAGCTTATTTACATGAACGACGCGCTGTTTACCTCGGAAGTCTATTTTAGCGTTGTTCATCGGTAGTAATCCAAGAATTTTATAAGGACCGGTATACTGGTCGTCTAACTTTTCTTTTGTTGGTTCTTTTAAGAGATAGACTTCATCATTGACTTTAAATCTTTGAACGTTAATTTTTCTATCATAATATTTTTTACTTATTTCTTTGGATTTTACTAAATTTTGCTTTGCCAAGTCTTGAGATGATTTTATCGTATCGAAAAAGTTAGTAAGATAATCTTGATAAGGGGTTTCGGTTACCTCTTCAGGAGTTACAAAGGATGACGGTATTCTGGGGAGATGTCCAAAAACTAAAGCATATGGTGTATAATTAGTACCCTCATGCACGGATGTATTGTAAGCGAACATAGCGGGTCTGAGGTGTTCATCCCATTCGTTGTTCTGGTTAGTGTACATTTTTAGGTATTCTGTTAGGACATGATGTGAACGTTCAATGGATCCATTCGATTGTGGATAGTAAGCAGTGGTTCGACATTGTTTTATTTTAAAATAACTGGCGATAGTTTTCATTAGGGAAGTGAAAAAGGTTGGAGCTTGGTCTGTTAATAAGGCTTTCGGTGCTCCGTATATGCAAATGAAATCTTTTATAAAGGCGTCGACAATGGAAAGGGAGTCAGCAGTTTGCATAGGAGTAGCAATTGAATATTTTGTTAGAAGATCCTGGATAGTTAAAATGTAGGAGTTATTTCGGCTGGTTGTGGGCAATGGTCCTACGACAGCTTCTGCAAGTTTTGATGTATTCTTGTATATCTTTCTTCATTGTGGGCCAATAATAATTCTGTCTTATTCGGTGATAAGTTTTATTTACGCCTTTATGTCCGCCGATTTTTGTAGCGTGTTTTTCGTAAATAATGTTCTGTCGTTCTCTTGGGTCGGGACAACAAATTAGAGATTTACAGATTGTTATTATTAAGGGTAGATCTACTAAAAATCTTTTAAGAGTTTTTAACATAAAGTTCCAGGGAATCGTATCGTATAAGTCACTCTGAGCAATACTAACAGATTTCAGTCCCAGTTCTATCACAACATCTCGTAGTGATCGAATACAATTTTGAATATCGCTCTGTTCAATAGTGGTTTTATCATCTTGTTTTATCGGAAGACTTATTAGAAATTTTTTATTATTTAAATTTGTGATTCGCGCTCTCGTGAATGTAAGTTCTTCGAATTTTGGAAGTTTGTTTTCCTTCTGGTAATCTCTTGCTTCTTTATCATAAGGGGCTCCGTCAAGGGTTACGAAAATAACGTGGTGATCCTTCCTAAGCAAAGAGTCACGAGTATCACTTATTTGAAAAGGGCTTTCGTTGTCCGAAGATCTGGGTTGTGGGGAATCTTCATCTGTTTCATTTTCAGAGTTTTCGTCCGTTATTGATTTGTCCTCGTTAAGTTCTATTGGTTGGTCGTTTGAGTTCATTTCTTCTTCCGGGTTTATGGGAAATGGGAACTGTGGCTTATTGGTAATGATAGGAGGAGTTAATAAGGCATCCTCATTTAGATCTCTGATAATTATTTTCTGTGGAGGGCCTTCGGATATATCATTAGCAACGGAAGGTCTAGATTGTTGAGTATTTGATTGGGCTGTTTGATAAGAGAAAAGAGATTCATTGGAGCTGTCGTTGAATGTGGTTAAGGGGAGCGTGAAAACATCTGAAGTGTATGGGTTTCTAGAGAGAGCGTCGGCGACAAGGTTAATTTTCTCCGCTTTATAATTTATTTCGTAATCATATTCTGAAAGTTTTAACCTCCATTTCCACAGCCTTGAACTGGGGTCCTTTATCGAGTGTAACCAAACCAAGGGTTTATGGTTAATCAAGATGGTGCCGTATAGGTAGTGGCGGAAGTAAGTGACACAATACACAACTGCCAGACACTCCTTTTCAATAGTGGAGTATTTCCCTTCGGCGTCGTTCAACGTTCTGGAAGTATAAGATATTGGTAAATCTTTTTCAGCTTCGCCTTGACTCAATACGCCTCCTATGGCGTATCCACTCGCATCTGTGGTTAATAGGAAGGGTTCGTTAAAATTTGGATATTGTAAGATAGGTTCCTTGCAAAGTTCATTTTTAAGTGTGTTAAAAGAATTTTCTTGTAAGGTGGTCCAAATGAATGATTTATCTTTCTTTAATAGGTCTGTCAATGGTTTCGCAATTTTTGAGAAGTCCTTTATGAATCTACGATAATATCCAACGAGGCCTAAAAATTGTTTAATGTTCTTGTGATTTTTAGGGACCGGAAAATTTTCTACTGCGATAATTTTATTAGGATCTGGCCTTAAACCGTCACCTCCTATAACGTGTCCCAGATAAGCTACCTCATGCCTCAGAAATTGGCACTTATCAGGTTGTAGTTGTAGATTTGCTTCTTTCAATCTCTGCATAAGCTCTCTGATTTTTATTTTGTGTTCTTCTAGTGACCTGGCGTATATAACGATATCGTCGAGGTAGACGAAAAGTTCATTTCCCTGTAATCCTGTGAGCACGTTATCCATCAAACGTTGGAAAGTCGCAGGTGCGTTTTTAAGTCCGAAAGGCATTTGTTGGTATTCGTAATGTCCATATGAGGTAGAGAAAGCCGTCTTCGCTTGATCTTCAGCAGCCATGGGTATCTGATGAAAACCTTGGGCGAGATCAAAAATAGAAAAATATTTCGCGCTTCCCAACTGGTCTAATATTTCTGAAATATTAGGCAGTGGGTATGCATCTCCGATCGTTTTTTCATTCAGTTTCCTGAAGTCAATTACCATTCGCCATCTTTTCTGTCCGTCGGCCGTGGACTTCTTCGGAACTATCCATAAGGGAGCGTTGTATGGTGAAGCTGATGGTACAATAATTTCGTCAGTTAATAGTTTAGTTACTTGCCTATCTATTTCCTCCTTATGGATAGGTGGATATCTGTACTGTTTTACATGTATAGGTATATTGTCTGTAGTAGGTTTAAGATGTTGGACAAAGGTAGTGGACTTAAGATTTTCTCCTGGGAGATGAAAACAGTCAGCATGCTCTCTGAGTATGCTTTTTACCTGCTCTGCTTCTTCGTCATTTAAATGCTCTGTATTTATGAGAGCTTGAAGCCGTTGTACGCGGCTAGAGATTACATCTGAAATTTCAGAAGGGACCCTCGGGTCTGGAGATATAAGAAATGTGTCAGTTGTTAAAGACATGTTTGAAGATTTCCCATAGTCGGTGAGCTTTCCTTGGCTCTTGGAGTTAGAAGGCGAAGATTTCCCATAGTCGGTGAGCCCTTCGTTGCTCGTAGGAGACTCTGTCAGATTCCCGGTAGCCAGAGGCTGAGCAGAGTTGGTTGAAGCGCAAAACTCCTCGGAGTTCAAAGAAGAAAGTGAAGATTTCCCATTGTTGGTGAGCTCTTCTTGGCTCTTAGATTTAGTAGATGAAGATTTCCCATTGTTGGTGAGCTCTTCTTTGCTCATAAAATCAGGAGTACCCTGATGGTATTCCTCAGAATCACCTAATACGATATAATCCTCTAAGGGCATTGGGTACACCTCGATCGTGTAATTATACTCTGTCAAATTATAGGCTTTGATTTGCCCTTTCCATCGGGAATTTTTGACGAGAGCTTCTCCCAAAAATAAGCCTTTTACTGGCTCGTTACGAGGAACGTATCCTTCCTTCTTTTCTGGATTTGTGATATTAAAAGTGACATCGACCACCGATCGCGCGGGTATTGTAACATCTTTGTTTTTGAAGAAAGGAACTTGAATGTCTTCGAATGCCAAGCATCCTTGTTTATAGTCGACAATGGCATTATTATGTTTCAGGAAATTAGTACCTATTATGCCATTTGCGGGTATGCCAAAATCGTCCTTAACGATGTAAAATTTAATTTTCTTCCCCATAATTTCGATAGTGGTTGAGCCCAGTGTTCTTATCGGTTTCTTCGCTATCCCTTTTAATTGGAGTGTATCTTTATTATTTATATGAACGTTCTTTAATATTCCCAGTTTTATTAAATTCACGGAAGATCCCGAGTCTACCATGAAGAAACAGTACCCTTTAAATTTTTCAGAAGTAATCGCTACTTTAGGTTGGTACGTTTCTTATCCCAGATTCGCTATCCCTATACTAACTTCTTTACTTTCAAAGTTGTTAGTTGGTTCGACGGCCGGCGCTGGGTCGTTATAAAATTTTGATAAATTTTTTAAGGAGGACGAGCCCTGATTCTCGTTCCTTATGTTCAGGTCTGGCTCGTCGAGGGTTTTGGTTGTATTGTGATGGAGCGCGCGGTTGTTTGGGCCGGTTCCCTGGTCGCGCTTACCGTCGGGCGGCCCTCCGCGTTTCCCGATGGTTGAACTGCGTTTTTGAATGCTAATTTCCGACATTCGGAAACTCTATGCCTCGGGGCCTTGCAGTAATTACATACAGTTGGCGAATTTGGTCCGGGTTGTCCGGGTATTAAGGGGCGGATCCACGGTCGCGGGACGTAATTATTATTGGGGTTTTTTAATATAGATTTAGGTTGTTCTGCATCTGAAGGCCTTTGGTTGCCTAAATCTGAGCGCATTAGTGGGAATTGTCGCGGCGGATTTTGTCGTTCACGTTGCCTTTCAACTTCCAAATTTTTAGAAATCTTAACGGCTCATTCGATGGCCTCGTCTAATGTGGCAATATTCCGATATTCCATACGCGTGATGACATTTGATGGTAAGCCGTTTATGAATACTTCGAGGACTTCCTCCTCGACCTCGTCATGGAAACCGCGATGGTTCTTTCCTTGACGTCTGTTCCCATCCAATATTGCGGTTCTTAAATCTTTGATCCTCCCCGCATATTTCAGAATGGTTTCGTTGGGTGATTTATAAGCGTTGGCTAATTCTCCGATACTGCGCAACCGACTTGTTTGGGGCAAAGATAGTTTTTAGTTTATCTAGAAGATCTACGACGCGCATATATATATTTCCCTCAACTACTTGATACGCGTTGCCTTCAATTTTGTTCATTATGAACTGTACAAGTTGTGGTTCTTGTACGGGAGGCAATAAATCTCGGGCGCGCTCGCATGCGCGAGCGAATTGGAAAATAGAGGTTCGATATCCGTTAAATGGGAGAATATTCGCTACCACGTCTTTTATCTTTAAGGCTGGCATTACTATAGGTGATGCCTCTTCATGTATTACCTGATCTATGCATTCGTCGTACGCGAATGCGGCGCGAGAGGCTTCGCTCATCCTTTGCTCTAGGTTATTCACTTGCTCCAGTAATTTTCGTAATTGCGATAGCTCTGATTGTATTTGCGAGAGTACGCTAAATAACGAATTTGCGTCTATTGACTCGTTAGGGCGTTTGGTTGTTTCTTCCCGCTCCTTAAGCGACTTCTTTGAATGCGATGATTTTTCACGGTCTTCTATGTATTTTTGTTTCTTTTCAATTTCTGGGTCGACGCTTACTGTACCGTGCGATCGCGTAAATTGGGCCATAACTCGGGGTATTATATTTTGTTTATTGACGCAGCAACTATAGCGGTATAAAATGGGGCAATCTTTTTATAATTCAGCGGGGATGTACACAGTAGTCTCTATTTTATATATATATAATTTCAAAATTCTATGTCCAAAAATGAAAGTTTATAAATTTTATTTTGAGTTAAATTTTGAAATTAGAGGGATGAAAATTATCTCATATATTCCCCTCTTTTAGAGTAAAATGAAATCAACCGCGTCCTTCTCCGATAGCGCGTTAAAAACAAGATGGCAGAAAATTTTATTTTTCTTTTCGTTTTAGAACGCGTATGCTTTTTCCAATCGGACTGAAATTCTGCACTAATGGTCAGTGGGCTTCCCTGCGTCGAAGGAGCTCACTCTTGACCCTTTACGGTTACGCGTTAAAAAGAAAATGGCGGATTTTTTTATCATTCGGATTTATCTGAAATTTTGCATGGACCTTATTTTGAGTGTTTAAAATTTATCTAGAGCAATTTCGATCCGAAAATCTCACGTATATGAAAAAACAAGATGGCGGCCAAAATCTTATTTCCTTCCGAAACGCCTAGTGCCAGAATTTCATTAAAATCGGAGATGATCTCTTATTTCGTGTGTATTTCAGAAAACGTTAGTAATTTTAAAACGTTTATTGGTTTATGTTGTCCTTATACAATAATTGTTAAAATAATATTTAATAATATGAACTTTGTTGTAATACATACATTTGAATAGCGTATAAATGCTATGGTTCCTTAATCCTGTAAGAATATAGGTTAGTACAACAGGGTGGTTTGAGGATTAAATAATACACGTATGAAATGGGCTTAATCCTCCAACCTTATAAATATGGTATAATTTAGTAATAATAAAAATATTATAGTATACAAGATTAAGCAATATATTAAAAGATAATAATAAAAAGACTAATAATTTTAGCAATAATATATCAAAAAGCAAATGTATAAATGCATATGATAAAATAAAGCAGGATAGAAATATATATATATATATATATATATATATATATATATATATATATATATACTTTCTTTATTTATTCAACTTATTCAAGTTCTTCTTCATATGCCTCAATTGTCAGAACTGTAGTATCATCGTCAAATGTTGCTTCAGGCAAATCTTCTCGAAATTCGGTAAATCTTAGAAAACACTCAAAACATTCGTTCCCGATTCTGGAGACAGTTAATTTTTTGCGACACTTGTCACAATAGTGACTGATAAGGATTCCGCCAATTATTAAGGTGTGTCTAAAAACTTTACGCCAATTTGGTTTTTCAGACGGATCTATTCTATCACAACACTGTTGGCAAAATGTAATTCCAACCCTTTGTTTCATATATACTGTTGTTTTTTGGCAAAAATAAACTTGTCCCGTTATTGGGGAAGGGGTTGATACTTCGTAAATCGGCGTAAGTGGTTTTGAGAATCTATGTGGACACATGAATATTTATTTTACCTTGTAAGCAACAATAGAATAGTAATATGAAGCGAACAATATAATATATGTATATATATATATGTATATAAATAAGTTATGCGATAAAATATAAGAATATTCCGAAAATAAGATAATACAATTATAGGGCAGGGTATAATAAAACACATAAAATAGTATATGAAAACAACAATGATATATATATATATGCTTCTTTTATTCGTCGCTGGCGCTAATGTCTGGAATTTGAGTCTGTGCGTAATATTCGCGACGCGGGTCGTTTTCAGGAATTTCTGGATATTGCAACGGAGACTGCTCGACCGTGATCGGAATCAATTTGTAAACGAAAGTTCTTCTCTCGGTTAGCTGTTCGCGATCTGAGGTACTAGAATTGTCTGTAATATTTAACCCGTCGTAACAATTCGCTACTTCTCTAAGTTGCGCTCTTATTAGGCGTCGGAACTGGTATTTCTTTCCTGCGCGACGCGTTTTTGGCATGTCTTGTCTTCACAATATCCGCTCCTTGTTTCGTTCCAAATGTGCGGAATCCTGGCTCACCAGAAGGAACGAACAGGGCGAGAGCGTGCGGCGTTTCCTCACCACTCTCAACGGCCTATTGATTGTGTAGGATTTCGCAGCAACAACGAGCGGTCTATCCGCTCAAAGCCGTCGCTCTCAATTCCGTTCACAAAGAACACACGCAATTTTTTTGTAACAATTCGGCGAGTTTAGAAACATGAAATTGGAATAAGGATTCAATTTTAGCTTCGTGCAGTGACTCTCTGAGGCACTTATTTTGCCCACATAACGATATCCGTCATCCTATTCCAATCTCAGTGTGCGGAATCCTGCCTCACCACTCTCCGTTTATCGTATGTACACAAAAAAGCCCAAAGCAACGACGAGCGGCTTATCCGCCCAGAGCCGTCGCTCCGAGTTTGCGGCACTTCGAAGAGTCAACTTTCACTTTTACCAAAATCAATCACTTCTCTACTGCGTGGCGTGTCTTATTGGCTTTATAAAACTATTTAAACACTGATGTCTGTGTTACATTCGCGTTCTCAACGTGCGGAATCCTGCCTCACCGGAGAGAACGCTCCTGTTACAAGTGACGAGCGGCGTATATACCAGCTACCAAGACACTGTCGCAGAACCAGGTATTGTTTAATAATTCTTTCGTAGTGATAAGCGAAATATATTCGCTCCAACTCACAACGTCAGAATGTCGTTATGCCGTCTTAATATTGCAATCAAAGCACACGCAGTCGAGAATAATCACAAAATTCTAACAGCGTTAATGGAAATAAAATCCAACACGAATATGACGTGTAAATTAAATGAATTGGCAAAATCTAAATAACGCGGTGTATAATAATCGAATAAAATTATAACCGCACTGTAATTCGCGAAATAATTCAAGAAAATCTGAATGATATTAACCGAGACTCAAATTGAACGTTATGTCGCGCACAATTCACTTCTTGAAATAAAGTATGATTATTAACACAAAAAGATGACAAGTTGGCTTCTGCGATCCCACCGCTGCCACCAAATTTTAAATGTCACGTCCTAGTAGTCGAAGTTAAGAAAAAAAAGGAAATTATATTACTGATGTTAAGTGACTCATTAGAACGCGACTATATTGTTTAAATAGTTGTTAAATTGAGTTTAATCTTTTACTGGTAAGTATTTATGGAAAAGATATTATTTTTGGGTCACTCTGCATTTCACCGAGTCTACCCGGGATCAGAAAATGTCAACTTGTCATTCAATGCTCAGTGGTATCTTAACTTACCAAGTTTTACGTATTTGAATATATGTTAGAGTAACTGCCTATGTAGCACGCTGAATTCCTTTCTACTTAGTAGTCCTCCAAAGATTTCGATTGTCGTGCGATGAATGACGGTCGATCAAGGAAGTAGGAACAACCGGTTGTCGAATAAATTGCAATCAGTAATATAAAGTACTCTTTATTGTTTTATTGTTATACGACGTTTGATTAACAATATTACAGTCGCAAGACTTGCGACTGGTAAACTCACTATTCAATAATGGAGTATGTCTAAGAGTCTCGAAGACTCGTACGAAATTTGTCGACGCCGTCGAGATTCGCGTGCGCCGGATTATCAAATGCTAAACGCCACGGCAATGGAGACAGAGAATGATTTTAGTACAAAAGTAGTAACTGTGTTAACCGTATGAGCGTCGAAATAATAATGCTGGATGTCGGACTTGCACTGAGCTCCTCCGGTCTTCGGGTGTTGGTGGGAGAGATGCTGCAGTGGGATCGCCTCTTGTAGATGGTGGGATATTCTTCCTATGCTTCGCCTTAGGCTTTCTGATGCTGGTGGGAGACCCATGGGCGGGAGCAATGGCAAGTGGAAGCGCCGCTGGTAGGGATCTCTGGGCGAGAAGGACAGCTATATCGTACCCTCGCAACATTCCAACTTGTTTGTCCGGCTTAATCTTATCGAGCGGCCGGATAACAATATCGATCGATGGCTAGTCCGCATACCATGCACAGTTTAAGGCTCTTATAAAACTCTTATAATACTATAGTGAATAAAATATTATTTCCTATACTCCTAATGTCGCATTATTAATAATAAAAGCGCTATGTTATATAGGATACGTATACGCGTAGCATAGAATGTATAAATGTGTATGAAGATTCTTAATGCTACTAATATAATATTATGGTGTGCATATAAATGTATGTGTACTTAAAATTATTATATTAAAGCGTAATAACGTTACATTTGCATTGTTCACTGTTTCATTCTTTTCGCTTGTATCTCCTAATTGAATTTAATGCTATTGAAGTTAGATCTTTTGTATACTCATATATATATATATATATATATATATATATATATATATATATATATATATAATATGTATTACAATTTTTAAAGCGTTTGAATCGTCTGTCTGATTGTTCAATGCAAATATAAATTATTAGTTATTCTTATGGTTTATACATATAATAGTTATTTTTGCGTCACCCGCTGGCGCGCTCGAGCGTCGGCTACATACGGGGTGACTCTCAAGTATGAATACTATTTTACAAGTTAGAACCTTGCCTTGAACGAATAATTTTCCCCGGATTTTTACTTCTTTCACCTCCTATGGGTGAATTAACAATAAATATATTATTTAAATAAAATATGACGTGCGGCTAAGACGTCACACAAGTTTCCTTCGTTCGGAACGTTTTAGCCACGTGTCGGCAAGTGAGATATGCAGAAAATTCTTGTATAACATCAAGGAAATTGAGTAGAAACACTTCTCTGCATACAGAGCTAAGATCGCTATGTACACAAGTTTCCTTTGTTCGGAACGTCTTAGTTACATGTGTTTCAGTTAGATTTGCAGAAAATTTTTGTATAACATCAAGGAAATTGAGTAGAAACTCTTCTCTGCATGCAGAGTCTAGATCGCTATGTACGCAAGCCTCCTTCGTTCGGAACGTCTTTTTACGTGTCAGTGAGTGAGATTTGTCGAAAATTCTTGTACAACTTGAAGGAAATTGAGGAGAAACGCTTTTCTGCGCACAGAGTTGAAATCGCTATGTACGCAAGTTTCTTTCGTTCGGAACGTCTTAGTTACGTGTGTTTAAGTTAGATATGTAGAGAATTCTTGTAAAACATCAAGGAAATTGAGTAGAAAGACTTTTCTGCACACAGAGCTAAGATCGCTATTTACACAAGTTTCTTTCGTTCGGAACGTCTTAGCTACGTGTCGGCAAGTGAGATATGCAGAAAATTCTTGTACAACGTCAAGGAAATAGAGGAATCACGTTTCTCTGAACACAAAGCAGAGATCGCTATGTACGCAAGTTTCCTTTTTTCGGAACGTCTTAGTTACGTGTCGCCAAGTGTGATATGCATAAAATTCTTGTATAACTTCAAGGAAATTGAGAAGAAACACTTGTCTGCATGCAGAGCCAAGATCGCTATGTACGCAAGTTTTTCCTTCGTTCGGAACGTCTTAGTTACATCTTAGTTACGTGTCAGCAAGTGAGATATACAGATAATTCTTGTACAACGTCAAGGAAATAGAGGAATCACGTTTCTCTGAACACAGAGCAGAGATCGCTATGTACCCAAGTTTCATTCGTTCGGAACGTCTTAGTTACGAGTCGACATGTGAGATATGCAGAAAATTCTTGTGCAACATCAAGGAAATTCAGGAGAAATGCTTTTCTGCGAACAGAACTGTGATCGCCATGTACGCAAGTTTTGTTCGTTCGGAACGTCTTAGTTACCTGTCGGCAAGTGAGATATGTAGAAAATTCTTGTACAACATCATGGAAATTGAGTAGAAACACTTCTCTGCACACAAAGTCAAGATCGCTATATACGCAAGTTTCCTTCGTTCGGAACGTCTTAGTTACGTGTGTTTAAGTTAGATATGTAAAGAATTCTTGTAAAACATCAAGGAAATTAAGTAGAAACACTTCTCTGCATGCAGAGCAAAGATCGCTGTGTACGCAAGTATCCTTTGTTCGGAACGTCTTAGTTACTTGTCGGAACGTGAGACATGCAGAAAATTCCTGTACAACGTCAAGGAAATAGAAGAATCACGTTTCTCAACACACAGAGCAGAGATCGCTATGTACGCAAGTTTCCTTCGTTCGGAACGTCTTAGTTACGTGTGTTTAAGTTAGATATGCAAAAAATTCTTTTATAACATCAAGGAAATTGAGTAGAAACACTTCTCTGCATGCAGAGCCTAGATCACTATGTACGCAAGTTTCCTTCGTTCCGAAGGTCTTAGTTACTTGTCGGCAAGTGAGATATGTAGAAAATTCTTGTACAACATCATGGAAATTGAGTAGAAACACTTCTCTGCACACAAAGTCAAGATCGCTATATACGCAAGTTTCCTTCGTTCGGAACGTCTTAGTTACTTGTCGGAACGTGAGACATGCAGGAAATTCCTGTACAACGTCAAGGAAGTAGAAGAATCACGTTACTCAACACACAGAGCAAAGATCGCTATGTACGCAAGTTTCCTTCGTTCGGAACGTCTTAGTTACGTGTCGGCAAGTGAGATATGCAGAAAATTTTTGTACAACGTCAAGGAAATAGAGAAATCACGTTTCTCTGAACACAGAGCAGAAATCGCTATGTACGCAAGTTTCCTTCGTTCAGGACGTCTTAGTTACGTGTCGACATGTGAGATATGCAGAAAATTCTTGTGCAACATCAAGGAAATAGAGGAATCACGTTTCTCTGTACACAGAGCAGAGATCGCTATGTACGCAAGTTTCCTTCGTTCGGAACGTCTTAGTTACGTGTCGACATGTGAGATATGCAGAAAATTCTTGTGCAACATCAAGGAAATTGAGTAGAATCACTTCTCTGCATGCAGAGCCAAGAACGCTATGTACGCAAGTTTTGTTCGTGCGGAACGTCTTAGTTACGTGTCGGCAAGTGAGATATGCAGAAAATTCCTATACAACGTCAAGGAAATAGAGGAATCACGTTTCTCTGAACACAGAGCAGAGATCGCTATGTACCCAAGTTTCATTCGTTCGGAACGTCTTAGTTACGAATCGACATGTGAGATATGCAGAAAATTCTTGTGCAACATCAAGGAAATTGAGTAGAAACACTTCTCTGCACGCAGAGCCTAGATCACTATGTACGCAAGTTTCCTTCGTTCCGAAGGTCTTAGTTTCGTGTTTTTAAGTTAGATATGTAGAGAATTCTTGTAAAACATCAGGGAAAGTAAGTAGAAACACTTCTCTGCATGCAGAGCCAAGATCGCTATGGACGCAAGTTTCCTTTGTTCGGAACGTCTTAGTTACTTGTCGGAACGTGAGACATGCAGGAAATTCCTGTACAACGTCAAGGAAATAGAAGAATCACGTTACTCAACACACAGAGCAAAGATCGCTATGTACGCAAGTTTCCTTCGTTCGGAACGTTTTAGTTACGTGTCGGCAAGTGAGATATGCAGAAAATTCTTGTACAACGTCAAGGAAATGGAGAAATCACGTTTCTCTGTACACAGAGTTGAAATCGCTATGTACGCAACTTTCCTTCGTTCGGAACGTCTTAGTTACATGTGTTTAAGTTAGATATGTTGAAAATTCTTGTACAACATCATGGAAATTGATTAAGAACAATTCTCTGCACATAGAGCTAAGATCGCTGTGTACGGAAGTTTCCTTCGTTCGGAACGTCTTTGCTACGTGTCGGCAAGTGAGATATGAAGAAAATACTTGTACAACGTCAAGGAAATAGAGGAATCACGTTTCTCTGAACACAGAGCAGAGATCGCTATGTACGCAAGTTTCCTTCGTTCGGAACGTCTTTTTACGTGTCAGTGGGTGAGATTTGTCGAAAATTCTTGTACAACTTGAAGGAAATTGAGGAGAAACGCTTTTCTGCGCACAGAGTTGAAATCGCTATGTACGCAAGTTTCTTTCGTTCGAAACGTCTTAGTTACGTTTCGGAAAGTGAGACATGCAGAAAATTCTTGTACAACGTAAAGGAAATAGTGGAATAACGTTTCTCAACACACAGAGCAGAGATCGCTATGTACGCAAGTTTCTTTCGTTCGGAACGCCTTAGTTACGTGTGTTTAAGTTAGATATTTAGAGAATTTTTGTAAAACATCAAGGAAATTGAGTAGAAATACTTCTCTGCACACAAAGCTAAGATCGCTATGTACACAAGTTTCTTTCGTCCGGAACGTCTTAGCTACGTGTCGGCAAGTGAGATATGCAGAAAAATCTTGTACAACGTCAAGGAAAGAGAGGAATCACGATTCTCTGAACACAGAGCAGAGATCGCTATGTACCCAATTTTCATTCGTTCGGAACGTCTTAGTTACTTGTCAGTAAGTGAGATTTGTCGAAAATTCTTGTACAACTTGAAGGACATTGAGGAGAAACGCTTTTCTGCGCACAGAGTTGAAATCGTTATGTACGCAAGTTTCATTCGATCGGAACGTCTTAGTTACGTGTATTTAAGTTAGATATGTAGAGAATTCTTGTAAAACATCAAGGAAAGTAAGTAGAAACGAGTGGCCTTCACTTGGACACAATACAATTGGACACGGTGCAAATGGACACGTTACAAATGGACACGAGATTTTGCACACGGTTCAATTGGACACAGTGCATTTGGACACAGTAATTTTAGATACAGTAGATTTTGGACACATGAGAAAATACGCATCGTTTACTTGGACACCGCTCAATTGGACACTGTTCATTTGGATACCGTTCGTTTGGACACAGAAAGATGCGCACCGTTCATTTGGACACCGTTCGTTTGGACACCGTTATTTGCCCACCGTTCGTTTGGACACCGTTCATCTGCCCACCGTTCGTTTGGACACCGTTCATTTGCCCACTGTTCGTTTGGACACCGTTCATTTGCCCACCGTTCGTTTGGACATCGTTCATTTGCCCACCGTTCGTTTGGACATCGTTCATTTGTACACAGAAACATGCGCACTGTTTGTTTGAATATGTAACAGATAGAGAGAAATAAAAATCATTTTGGGAAAATATAATCAGTATTCTTATAACACTTTATACTGGTAAATCTATGTAAAATATGAAATCGTGAAAAGGAGATACATTTGAAGGTTATAATATCTGTCAAAATAAAATATATTCATACTTATATATCTCTGATACTGATGTCATTAATTTTACATTGCTTTTAGCACTTTGTTTAGCCTTTCGCTAAACGATATTTGGATATCATGCATGGATACAGTGGGTTCCGCCCCACCTGCGGGGGGGCTCCACTTCCGGAAGATATAACCTAACCCAAACCTATTTCTTATTTAAAACAAAAATTTGGTGTGGATTACGTCGTATAATTTAAATTAAATTTTGGTGTCCAAACGAACGGTGTCCAAACGAACGATGGGCAAATGAACGGTGTCCAAACGAACGGTGGGCAAATGAACGGTGTCCAAACGAACAGTGGGCAAATGAACGGTGCGCATCTTTCTGTGTCCAAACGAACAGTGTCCAAATGAACAGTGTCCAATTGAGCGATGTCCAAGTAAACGATGCGTATTTTCTTATGTGTCCAAAAGCTACTGTATCTAAAATTACTGTGTCCAAATGCACTGTGTCCAATTGAACCGTGTGCAAAATCTCGTGTCCATTTGTAACGTGTCCATTTGCACCGTGTCCAATTCTACTGTGTCCAAGTGCACCACTCCCAGTAGAAACACTTCTCTGCATGCAGAGCCAAGATCGCTATGGACGCAAGTTTCCTTTCTTCGGAACGTCTTAGTTACTTGTCGGAACGTGAGATATGCAGGAAATTCCTGTACAACGTCAAGGAAATAGAAGAATCACGTTACTCAACACACAGAGCAGAGATCGCTATGTACGCAAGTTTCCTTCGTTCGGAACGTCTTAGTTACGTGTCGGCAAGTGAGATATGCAGAAAATTTTTGTACAACGTCAAGGAAATAAAGGAATCACGTTCCTCTGAACACAGAGCAGAAATCGCTATGTACGCAAGTTTCCTTCGTTCAGGACGTCTTAGTTACGTGTCGACATGTGAGATATGCAGAAAATTCTTGTGCAACATCAAGGAAATTGAGTAGAAACACTTCTCTGCACACAGAGACAAGATCGCTATGTCCGCAAGTTTCCTTCGATCGGAACGTCTTAGTTACGTGTATTTAAGTTAGATATGTTGAAAATTCTTGTGCAACATCAAGGAAATTGAGTAGAAACACTTCTCTGCACACAGAGTCAAGATCGCTATGTACGCTAGTTCCCTTCGTTCGGAACGTTTTAGTTACGTGTCGGCAAGTGAGATATGCAGAAAATTCTTGTACAACGTCAAGGAAATAGAGGAATCACGTTTCTCTGAACACAGAGCAGAGATCGCTATGTACGCAAGTTTCCTTCGTTCGGAACGTCTTAGTTACGTGTCGGCAAGTGAGATATGCAGAAAATTTTTGTACAACGTCAAGGAAATAGAGGAATCACGTTTCTCTGAACACAGAGCAGAAATCGCTATGTACGCAAGTTTCTTTCGTTCAGGACGTCTTAGTTACGTGTCGACATGTGAGATATGCAGAAAATTCTTGTGCAACATCAAGGAAATTGAGTAGAAACACTTCTCTGCATGCAGAGCCAAGAACGCTATGTACGCAAGTTTCCTTCGTTCGGAACGTCTTAGTTACATATGTTTAAGTTAGATATGTTGAAAATTCTTGTACAACATCATGGAAATTGAGTAGAAACACTTCTCTGCACACAGAGTCAAGATCGCTATGTCCGCAAGTTTCCTTCGATCGGAACGTCTTAGTTATGTGTATTTAAGTTAGATATGTAGAGAATTCTTGTAAGACACCAAGGAAAGTAAGTAGAAACACTTCTCTGCATGCAGAGCCAAGATCGCTATGTACGCAAGTTTCCTTCGTTCGGAACGTCTTAGTTACGTGTCGGCAAGTGAGATATGCAGAAAATTTTTGTACAACGTCAAGGAAATAGAGGAATCACGTTTCTCTGAACACAGAGCTGAAATCGCTATGTACGCAAGTTTCCTTCGTTCAGGACGTCTTAGTTACATGTCGACATGTGAGATATGCAGAAAATTCTTGTGCAACATCAAGGAAATTGAGTAGAAACACTTCTCTGCATGCAGAGCCAAGAACGCTATGTACGCAAGTTTCCTTTGTTCGGAACGTCTTAGTTACATGTGTTTAAGTTAGATATGTTGAAAATTCTTGTATAACATGGAAATTGAGTAGAAAGACTTTTCTGCACACAGAGCTAAGATCGCTATGTACACAAGTTTCTTTCGTTCGGAACGTCTTAGCTACGTGTCGGCAAGTGAGATATGCAGAAAATTCTTGTACAACGTCAAGGAAATAGAGGAATCACGTTTTTCTGAACACAAAGCAGAGATCGCTATGTACGCAAGTTTCCTTCTTTCGGAACGTCTTAGTTACGTGTCGCCAATTGAGATATGCAGAAAATTCTTGTATAACTTCAAGGAAATTGAGAAGAAACACTTGTCTGCATGCAGAGCCAAGATCGCTATGTACGCAAGTTTCCTTTGTTCGGAACGTCTTAGTTACATGTGTTTAAGTTAGATATGTTGAAAATTCTTGTACAACATGGAAATTGAGTAGAAAGACTTTTCTGCACACAGAGCTAAGATCGCTATGTACACAAGTTTCTTTCGTTCGGAACGTCTTAGCTACGTGTCGGCAAGTGAGATATGCAGAAAATTCTTGTACAACGTCAAGGAAATAGAGGAATCACGTTTTTCTGAACACAAAGCAGAGATCGCTATGTACGCAAGTTTCCTTCTTTCGGAACGTCTTAGTTACGTGTCGCCAATTGAGATATGCAGAAAATTCTTGTATAACTTCAAGGAAATTGAGAAGAAACACTTGTCTGCATGCAGAGCCAAGATCGCTATGTACGCAAGTTTCCTTTGTTCGATACCTCGCGTTACACCGGGCTACGGGCTTCCCGTAGTTAGGCCGGGCTTCCCGGTTGCCGGGTCGGCGCATCCTGATATCCCGCGTTACACCAGGCTACGGGCTTCCCGTAGTTAGGCCGGGCTTCCCGGTTGCTGGGACGACGCATCCTGCTAGTCGATAAGTTCGCACCGCGTTATACCGTAAGACCGTTTGTATATATACCGTGACCCGTTTGTATCGTAAGACCGCTTTGGTCTCCGTGTTCTAGTAGCTTCTAGTACCGCTTTGTACATATACCGCGATCTGATACATTGTAATACCGTTGTACCTATACCGTAATCAATAAGACCACTCCGGCCTCCGCGCCCTGATAGATTCTAGCCCCGGTTGTATATATACCGCGACCCGTTCGTATTATAAGACCGCATTGTACATACCGCGGCTTTTGGCTAGAGAGTTAATTAGACCTTAGGATTCCCGCCAGTGTCGCGCCGTTGCTATCTTCACCCACGGCCCTCAAACTACTACGGGAGCGTCGGTCCTTTTAAGGATAGAACGCCGAGAACGCTGACGCCCCGTCCTTTTAAGGATAAGGCAGTCAGGCAGTTGGAATTACATTGAGGGCCCCGCGACACCCCGTAGTGTTTAAGATCTGGACTGTACCACAAATAATAATCGTAGTTTAATTGCATGCGAGCACCGCGAATGCAGAACACGGCCGCTCGAGCCACGCTCGCTTCCCGAGCTCCACGCGCAAAACTCTGTACGCACCGTGCTTGCACGTTGCCTTGTGAATAACAACCGCTCACGCACGAAACTCTGTACGCGCACCGTTCCCGCATGTTGCTTCGCGCATAGCTTTGAGTGTTAAATATCTTTCGTAATAACAGCTTGAATAAACAGACTTGTTTAAACCGATTACCCGAAGGTAAAGTAAGTGGGAGTATCCCCCCTTCACCCGAATCCTGGCACCGGCGAGCCTTGATCCGCGGCGTACGGGAAAGGTGAAACGTTACAAAGGAAATAGAGGAATCACGTTTCTCTGAACACAGAGCTATGTACGCAAGTTTCTTTCGTTTGGAACGTCTTAGCTACGTGTCGGCAAGTGAGTTATGCAGAAAATTCTTGTACAACGTCAAGGAAATAGTGAAATCACGTTTCTCTGAACACAGAGCAGAGATCGCTATGTACGCAAGTTTCCTTCGTTCGGAACGTCTTATTTACGTGTCGCATGTGAGATATGCAGAAAATTCTTGTGCAACATCAAGGAAATTCAAGAGAAATGCTTTTCTGCGAACAGAATTGAGATCGCCATGTACGCAAGTTTTGTTCGTTTGGAACGTCTTAGTTACGTGTCAGTAAGTGAGATAAGCAGAAAATTCTTGTGCTACGTCAAGGAAATAGAGGAATCATGTTTCTCTGAACACAGAGCAGAGATCGCTATGTACGCAAGTTTCCTTCGTTCGGAACGTCTTAAGTACGTGTCAGTAAGTGAGATTTGTCGAAAATTCTTGTACAACTTGAAGGTCATTGAGGAGAAACGCTTTTCTGCGCATAGAGTTGAAATCGCTATGTACGCAACTTTCCTTCGTTCGGAACGTCTTAGTTACGTGTCGACATGTGAGATATGCAGAAAATTCTTGTGCAACATCAAGGAAATTCAGGAGAAACGCTTTTCTGCAAACAGAACTAAGATCGCTATGTACGCAAGTTTTGTTCGTTCGGAACGTCTTAGTTACGTGTCGGCAAGTGAGATATGCAGAAAATTCTTGTACAGCGTCAAGGAAATAGAGGAATCACGTTTCTCTGAACACAGAGCAGAGATCGCTGTCACGTCTCAAAGTTCGAAGTTGATAAAAAAAATTAAATCTAAATTATTAATGCAAAGCTATTTTCTGAACGTGACTATATTAATTTTTTATGATAATAGTGAATTAGAATTTACTCGTTTAAATTGAGTAAGATATTTATGCCTTTTAGATGTTTTATTTTTTTTTTGTCACCCTGCATTCACCGGGTCTACCGGGGACCAGAAGACTGATAACTTGTCCGTATAAGGCGTTAACTTACTTAGGAATATACGTCGTCAGGTCGGATTCCTCCTGCGACGATCCCTTAAGATTGAATATTTATATATGTTCTCCTTGATTATAATAATATAGGCTGATGTTGGGTGAATAGGTAGCCGGAACGTAGTAATAATTGTAGAGTCGAATATAGCAGTATATAACACTTTATTTTATATTCAACGTTTAAATGGTATTATTATTACAGTCGCTATGCTAGCGGCTGGTAAACTCCGTTTCAGAGTATAACTAAGAGTCTTAAAGACTTGTACAGAAGTTTGACGACGCGTAACGCCGGATTATTAACGCTTGACAAAGGTATTCAGAGCTCAAAAGTAGTAACGTGTTAACCGTTTGCCGTCGCGAATAGTAATGCTGGATGTCGGACTTGCACTGAGCTCCTCCGGTCTTCAGGTGTTGGTGGGAGAGATGCTGCAGTGGGATCGCCTCTTGTAGATGGTGGGATATTCTTCCTATGCTTCGCCTAAGGCTTCCTGATGCTGGTGGGAGACCCATGGGCGGGAGCAATGGCAAGTGGAAGCGCCGCTGGTAGGGATCTCTGTGCGAGAAGGACAGTTATATCGTACCCTCGCAACATTCCAACTTGTTTGTCCGGCTTAATCTTATCAAGCGGGCGGATAAGAATATCGATCGACGGCTAGTCCGCATACCATGTACAGTTTAAGGCTCTTATAAAACTCTTATAATACTGCAGTGAATAAAATATTTTATAATGAATATTCTTATATGCCTAGTTCCTTATTGTTACCTATATGGTTAATAATAAAGTCGTAAAATATGTGTATGAAAATAATGCAAATAAATGCGCGTATGAGGATATAAGATTTTTAAGGCTAATATGAATATAAAGTTAAAACGAATATATATATATGTTCGTGTTCTTAATTATTTAAAGCCTGTACCGTTCATCTCGTTTTGCAATACGGGATACGCACTTTTTGTTAACGATATTATAATTGCACTATTTTTGGGTTTCTCTTATTATTATTTTTATTGACTTTTAATGTTCCAGAGTTAGTTTTTAAAGTTACATTAAAAGAATCTGGTATATATATGTATATATATATATTATTATAAATTTGGAGTGTCCATCTTGACCGTTTAATTGTATAGTCTTGAATGCAATTATAAAATTATTAACTATTCCTACTTATTAGGATTTTCGTATAGTATGGTTATTTGTTTGTCACCCGTTAAGACGCTTAGGAGCTGGCTATATACGGGGTGACTCGTAAGTATGAATACTATTTTACAAGTTAGAACTTTGTCTTGAACGAATAATTTTTTCCGGATTTTACTTCTTTCACCTCCTATGGGTGAATTAACAATAAATATATTGTTTAAATAAAATTTGACGTGCGGCTAAGACGTCACACCACCCCCCTTAGTTTAAATTTCGGAGTAAGAAATTATGATGAAATTTATTCGTCCAATCTGGCACGTAGGTCTCTGAATGTATATACAATAGGTATAGTGGGTGGTTCTGCATTTTCGGCTGGCGCATTGGGTACTATGTTTGTATCTGTGTGTTCCGGTGGATTTTCAGGAATTACTTCCGGTTGCGGTTGTGGTCTGTTCGCCAAATACAATAATAAGTGTGTGAAAGAGCTCCAAATGGCTCCGAGTAAGTGTAAGCTACAGCCATAAGCTGCGTGTAGCGCATAGCCGTGTATTAACGTGTCGAATACAATTTTTATTATTCTTATAATGATGAAGATTCCGAATACGCCGGCGGTTGCTGCGCCGAATGTAGTAAAACCGTCCCATATTTTCGTTAAAGTATTATTATAAATTTTATTTAGGGAATCTTCATCTAATAAATTTCGCAATGAGATGGCATCCGACGGTATCGTTTGGCCAGTAAAACCTCTAGCAATAGTGTGTAATACAGCGCTCTTTTCTGCTGGGAACATAATGTGATCTCTTAAATTATCTAAATCATCTTGAGTGTAAAATACCGCTTGTTGCCAAGGATTTCGGTGCCAAATACTTCCATGTTAATTTTGTCAGGGGTTTAATAAGATGTGGGGAATTCGCTATGGAAGGTGTGGGATTGAACTGTATCCATGTTTCGTCTATATTGTAGAGGATAGGTAACAAGGGGTTACAGTCTCTAAGTGTGTTTTGTTTTGTTAATATTCGTGATTTAGGGGTCATGTATAATGAAGCGTTCCGGAACGTGACCGGTAATTCTGTGTGACAGGTATTTGTTTTCCTAAGTATAACGTCTATAGGTATACATTTTATGACATGAATTACTTCTCCTGCAGTTACTGCCATGTAACCCGGTGATTTCATGAGCCGATACGCAAATTCGTCTGGTAGAATAGAGGCAAGCGACAGTGCGTTCTGTATCACTTGTTTCTCTAGCTCACATTTCTGTAAAATTACGTCTTGGTATAATGCTGTTACTTGGCTTCTTACGTATTTTTCAACGTAAACGAATTTTGAGTTTGCATATGTAAACATGTCAAGGTTTGTAATATCGGTATTTGATTTTGTTTTAAAGACGTTTCCCTTTTGTGTCTCAAAAATGAATAATTTAGGATGTTCAGTCCCGTATAGAGTGTATCCACAGATGGTGTGTCTGCGGGTAAGTGTGAGGGCAAATGTGGTGTCTCGTGTCTCTAAGGAGAATATGGTAGTATTGTGCGAATCTTGAAATCCTTGGAATTTAACGGCGTTTCCTTCGTATAGTATGTCGTAATTTTCAAAACCACACGCGGTGGTGGGGAGACTCTCCCAAAAAGAATATCCGTCGTCAGAATCTATACATGTTTCGTCTCCTAAATCGCAGACGGTTCCAGATTTTAAAATTATTTTTCCCGTGCTTAGTTTTATGGGTACGTACGAATCTTTTAGAGATATTTTTACAGTAGCTTGTACAATTACATCGTTCCATGTTCCATAATACTCTGAATATTGAATGCCTTTACATGTACCGTCGACGTTTACCTTTCCGGCTAAGGTAACGCTTCTATAATAAGTATGGTTTGACTTTAGTTCATCTATTATTTCCGCGGTTCCTATTCTCAAAAGGCCTTCTCTATGAATTTGCATACACTTATTTCGGGATGTTTCTTGGAGGTAACTCGCATAACCGTTTTGAACTGCCGAAATATGCGAGTGCATGCCACAATGATATATGGTACGCATAATCTCTATTAAAATATATCAGATTAATATATCAGATTAATATAACTCGAAAAATATTTAACGAAAAATTACTTTATTATAATGTTTTGAAAAGCTCTCGAGGTAAGCTACAAGAAAATGCAAAAGAAATAGGTTGCCATTTAAGAAATTAAAGGTGACCTTCACGTGACCTTGACAACGTTATTCAAGGTCATAATAAAATTGTTATATAATGCGCCATATCAAACCCTACAACTTTTGTATAAAACATTTTTTTCTGTAACATAACTCCTTCAAGATTTTAAGGGGTCCCGGTCTTTATTGGACACTGTATATATACATACATATATACAGAATGATCCGCAATGACCGCCCATTAAGTATATAGCATTATTTCTTATCAAAAACTGAGACGAAAAGTCCTGAACCATTTTTTCGTATAACGCTTAATAAAGGAGTTATTATTGAGTAAATTCTGGCCAATCACCGCCGACCTTTAGCCGGTGCACGTCGATGAGTCGCGCGCCCTTAGTTGCGGCGGCACATATTTCACAACGCGCGGTTAAAGGTCGGCACTGATTGGCCAAGTTTTACTCAATAATAACTCTTTTATTAAGCATTATAAAAAAATGAGTCAGGACTTTTCGTCTCAGTTTGTGGTAAGAAATAATACTATGTACTAGGTGGGTGATCATTGTGGGTCACCCTGATATATATATATATATATATATATATATATATATATATATATATATATGTATCTTAAAATTAATTTTTTTTAAATTGATATATATATATATCAATTTAAAAAAAATTAATTTTGAGAATAAGCTATTAATTACGATATAAGATATCTCTATAATTCTGTAATGATATCTTTATAGGTCCAGAGTCGATCGGTAGATGTAGAATATATTTCTCTCCTACATCATATTCATAGTAACAATATCAAAGGTCATCCCTACAAAGGATACATAATTACTGGATCTAACGTATCCGATAATGCAATTAAAATAGAACGCAACTTATGTAGAAAAAGACCGGTTTGCTTCATATTTTCTGGAATTGGATTTCAATGTCTTAACATGGGTAAGTAAATCACAAAAATAATATATTACGATGTAATATTTAACAATTATTAAGATGTAACATGTTTGTTTGCAATTAAAATTTAACAATTTTTAATTTACACATATGTTGATATTCTTAAATAATTGTTAAAACATAAAACAAAGTTAACACGTATAATATCTTCAGTTTGTGAATTTTGTAATCCTTTGAGTTACATTTATTAGGTATAATGACTAAATTTTGATTAAACTAAACTAAAATATAGTAATAATACTGTAGGAAAAAACGTGTAAAATAAAGATCAACAATTTCTCTAGAGATTTTATTTTTATTTGTTTAGATCAAATAAGCAAAAATATTATTTAAGACTATGTATTACACGAAATTATAAAATAATGTAATTATATACGAGTATTCTTTTTAAATATTGGTAGGTCGAGCTTTAATGAAATTTCCAGCATTCATTAAAACAGTCCAAAAATGCGACACAATTTTAAGACCTTACGGTATATCGGTGACGGATATTCTAACAAATGAAGACAAAGATATTGTCGATAACGTAGTTAGTTTATTTGTAGGCCTTATTGGATTACAGGTACAAACATATATTTATAAATAAAATATATTGTCTATAGTATATGCTGCAGGACTTTTTTGTATTGTCTCATTTTTTACAAAGTATCTTATATTTAAAGACCAATATTTTATAAACAGCTAAAATTAACTATAAAATATATAACTAAAATCATAAAGAGTTTATTACATATACATAATTATATACATAATGCTAAATTTGTAATATTTTATAATCAGATTTTATTCAATAGAAAAATACATTAGAAAGTTGTAATAAAAAATTATATGTATTACAGATCGGAATAGTTGATCTTTTAACAAGTATTGGTATCATTCCTGATATTATAATGGGTTATTCCATTGGCGAGTTGATTTGTGGATATGCCGATGGATGCTTGACGGCTGAAGAAACGATCATGTTAGCATATTATGTCGGCTTAGCATTTCTTAAGTCAAAAATAATAGAAGGCTTAATGGCCGAAATTAATCTCGATTCCAAAACTGTGAAAAATCTCTGTCCATCGGATATTGATGTAGCATGTTACAATACCTTATGTAATTCTGTTGTGAGTGGACCAACGTCCTCTGTAAGAGCATTCCTCGCTAAGCTACAGGTTTGTAAAAACGCTTAAATAGTATTAAATTATATATATACAGAGTGGCCTACGTAAAGTGTTACAAGCTAATAACTCTAAAAATATTTGTCAAATAAAAATATTGTTTAGGAGAAAGTTTCATGTTTTCGAGGAGCCTTTCTAACTACATAAACGTAAAATTTTCACCGCTCCTTTATAGCTTATCTCAAGAGCTTTTCAAAACACTATAATAAAATATTTTTTCATTAAGTACTTTTTGAGTTATTTTATATCGTAATCTGACATATTTTGATATAAAAAATAAAATATCTTGTTAAATATTTAATTTTCGATAATCTTGCCGTAATACTTTTATGTATAGAATAATGAGACAAATCAATTCGTGTAAAAAAAATTATATATATATATATATATATATATATATATATACATATATATATGCTTACAATTATATGTTTAATTTTAAATAAATAATAAAGTTTATTCTTATTCAGAATGACAATATTTCTGCAAAAGAAATTTCCTTTGGACATATACCTCTTCATAGTCGTTACGTCGAGCCCGCAAGAATTAAACTTTTGGAATACTTGAATCAAATATTGCCACAAGTGTCTCCAAGCTCAAAGTGGTTGAGTGTACCAAATGAGTCTTATGAATGGTTCAGTGAATTTCCAAAGTCAAGTCTAGCAGAATATTATGCAAATTATTTGCTAGCCCCCGTATTATTTTCAGAAACTTTACGCTTTATTCCAAACGACGCAGTGACGATTGAGATAGCGCCGCACGATATTCTACAATACATTCTTAATGATTCTTTAGATACCACAGTGACAAATGTCGCTTTATACAAATTCTCTCACAAACCGAATATTGAAATATTTTTACACGGAATTGGAAAACTTTATAATGCAGGATTACAGCTGCAAATCGCAAATTTATATTCAGAAGTTAAGTTTCCTGTAAGTCGTGGTACACCGATGATTTCTCATCTTATAAGGTAAATTCTACTTAATGTAACACAAGATTTTTCAGTCATATTCGTTATAGAAAAATAGTGAAATTTTAAGAAGCAGAAAATTAAATTGTATTATTTTTAACAACAGTAAAAGAAACGCGATATAATATTTTATATATTGTTTAATTAATGATATTTATTGTAGATGGGATCATTCCAAAGATTGGTATACGTACCGTTATATCGGACAAAGAACAATTGACAAAGGAGAAGTAATTGTTACTATTAATGTGTTAGAGGAAGATTTTATATATATGACTGGACATGTTATTAATGGAAAAAATTTATTACCGGCTACAGAATATCTTTTGCTTATATGGAAGATGATGGGCTGGTTAAACAAACAAAATTATCTCGATATACCAATTATATTTGAAGATGTCAATTTTCTACGCTCTACAATATTATCAAAACAAAACTCAGTCGATTTAATTCTTATGATACAAAAAGGTAACTTGTACAATTAAATTAATCTTGCAAACTAGATATACAAAAAATGAAAAATTTTTGCATAAAATACAAATGAAAGAGACTATATAATATACATATAATTATACATATAATAACAATTTGTATCCAATAAATAAATTATTAGAGCAATCCGTCAATAGTATGACCGTAGATTTGAGCAGGTAAATACAGTATTAGCACTAACTGATTTACAAGAAACTGATATCGATATTCTTACAGGTAGTGGCAAATTCGAGATAATGGAAGGAAGCAATGCTGTCGTTACTGGAACAGTACGAATTCCAATTAATATTGAAGACGAAAAAATATGTATTACATTTATTGATCGTAATGACAATGATGAAGAGGAGATGAATATGAAAGATATCTATAAAGAATTGAAGTTTTGTGGTTATCAATATACTGACGAATTTCGTGGATTAAAAAGCGCGTCAATTAGGGGAAAAAATGGTCATATTGTCTGGACTGACAACTGGACAACATTTATTCACAACATGTTACAGATGATGATTTTAGGACTGGATTCGAGAAATCTCTTTGTACCAACCAGAATTCGTAAAGTAGTAATCGACCCAGAATCTCTTATAGAACAAATTGAGACGCTTCCAAATGAAGAAAAACGTATGTTGCAGTAATATAAATAAACACAATATTTAGCCCGATATTATTTTCCGAAAAATATATGTATAGAATTGCACTATTGTGTCATATTGCAGAAATCCTTGTACAAAATTATAAGCATTTAGATGCTTTGATATCCGGAGGAATTGAAGTAAGCGGCGTCGTGGCTACAACTATATCTCGCCAACAAAGATCAATCCATCCCGTTCTTGAAGAGTACAAGTTTGTTGCTCATCGGGATCTAGATATAATGTCTTTAGAGGATATAACAAGAATGTCGGTGCATATTGCGGTCGAATGTTACAATATGATAAACGTAAAAATCATCGAATTTTTGGAAGATAGCGATCAAGTGATGCCGGAGGATTTAAATTGTTTATTTGTGAATAAAATTCTAGATGATTTACCGCAAATTCAATCCGATATCAAACTGATAGCAACACATAAGCGATTCAAAGATATCACCTTGCCTGACAATATTTCTACAATAGAATTTGATGAACTGACAAAAAATCAAAATTGTTTGATGATTATAGGTTTTGGAATTTTAACAAAAAATAAAAACGAATTATACGAACAATTATTATCTGTCATAATGTCAAAGGGATTTCTTCTAACAATCGAAGAGTTGGATGCTATTTATGATTACTCATGTCTGGATAAGTATGGGTTAAAAGTAATTTTGGAGAAATGCACCAACGATAAGACAATTATATTATTAAGAAAAATACACAATATTAAGAGGAATGAGCAGATTGTGCTTGTAAACAATTATGAATTCTCATGGATAGACAGACTTAAATCATTCATGAACGTAGAAAATGAAATTACGAGAATTATAATCGTTGCAGAAGGGGACTTTGATTGTAAATTGTTTATGAAAAGAACCAGGTGGTAAAATGATTAGAGGTGTATTTATTCAAGATAAAGATGCGCCTATTTTTTCATTGCAAGAATCGTTGTACATGAAGCAACTACAACTGGATTTGCCCATCAATGTTATACGTTCTGGTAGCATTTGGGGTTCTTATAGGCATTTTCCATTACCATTACTACAACCGAAACTCGTACAGAGTGCTTATGTTTCTCAAATGGTACGTCAAAAAGATTCAGTATTTAAAAATTGCAATAATGTTTTGTGATATTTTTATTTATAAATTAAGTAATGATTTACTGTAATTTTAATAGGATTAAAATAATTGTTATATTTATTTATTTTAGGTGCGAGGTAATCTCAGCACTTTTTGTTGGGTGCAAAACAGAATATCTATGATCAACAATGACGAAGAAAATCTGATAAGAATAGTTTACGCGTCTATCAATTTTAGAGATATCATGATAGCTAGTGATAGACTCATTTCGACTTCTGTCGCATCTTTCGAACGAAATAATAGCTTTTTAATCGGAATGGAATTTGTTGGTTTTAATAAAAATGGACAAAGAATAATGGGATTGTGTTCAAATGGGTAAGATAGTAAGATAGGTCACGCACAGATGTTAATTAATATATTTTTAGTAAATAAACAGTTCAACATATTTTTTTTATTTAAGTTAATGAAGCTTCTGATGAAATAAAAAAATGAAAAATTATTATATTTTGCATGTTTTTTTTTGTATATATAGGATATCATTGAAAATAAAAAATTTTTTTAAATGTAACTTTAATATAATAAATAATATAAATCATTATTTTTAGGTTTGCAAATATTTGCGTAGCTGATAAATATTTCAGTTGGATCATACCTGACGAGTGGACGATGGAAGACGCTGCGACGGTTCCTTGTGTATATACCACTTGCTATTATGCTTTGTATTTGAAAGGTAAAATGAAGAAAGGCGACAAAGTATTAATTCATTCTGGTACGGGAGGCATTGGTCAAGCAGCAATTAATCTTGCACTTAACCAAGGTTGCGAAGTATTTACAACGGTTGGAAGTATCAAGAAACAACATTTTATAAAAAAAACATTTCCTTCTATTCCCGAGGATCATATCGGAAACTCTCGAGATACAAGTTTTGAACAAATAGTTATCCAGAAGACGGAGGGTCGCGGAGTAGATATCGTATTGAATTCTTTAGCTGAAGAAAAATTGCAAGCATCCATCCGTTGCTTAGCAAAGGGTGGTCGTTTCCTCGAAATTGGAAAGTTTGATATGATTTCCAATAGTCCTTTAGAAATATTTGCATTCTCAAAAGGCATTAGTTTCCATAGTGTAATATTGGATAATTCTTTTTATGACAGACCAGAAAATAAGATAATATTGTCGAATAAACTAATAGAAGGTTTAAAGGAAGGAGCTATCAAACCATTGTGCAGAAAAGTCTTTGAAAGAGATGAAATAGAAGCTGCGTTTAGATATATGGCTGCTGGAAAGCATATTGGCAAGGTATGATCATTTTTTCGTATACGTACAATAGAGATATACGTACAATATATATATATATAGTTTTGTTCTCTTTATGTTATCGTTTATATTACAAATTGATAAAAACTATCTTCGTTTTTTGTTTGTGATATATATATATATATTGCTACGACTTTTCTACCGTCTCGCGGCTGAGCGATAAACGCGGCCGCCGACTCGTTCTCTCCGTTGCGCGGGTGTAAATTGCGTCGACGAACAGGAGCTAATTCGCCGAAGGGGAAAAGCGGAATGGTCGTTGACAAAAACGGGAAAACGGAGAAAAAGGGGTCCACGCGCCAGGTGGGAACGGGATGTTAGGAGTTCCGCGCGTACCGTGACGAGATCCGAGAGATAATCGCGAGAATCGAACTTGGGCGCCAGATACGATCTTTCACGTATCAATTCACGAAACACGCGAAATAAACGCGAGGTAAACGCAAAAGCAAGTTGTCGGAATTCACGGGCTGGCTAGCTCGCCTAACGGTAGAGGGGCAGGGCGAGTGTTGATCGAACGCGATAATTTATGCAAGAGGCGACAATTACGGAAACGACAAACACAACTGAAAAGAAACTCGCCAATTAAACAAAGAGGTTAACAGATTTATTATAATAGCGGGAGCCGCAGCTCCTCGAGAATAGTAATGATAAACCACGCGGATATACGGCTGCAGTAAAAGAAACGCGGCTGCGAGACTGGGTGTTAGACGCGGGGCGCGAAACCCCGTAATGCGTACGCCGAGACCAACCCGTTAGATCAGCCGGAATGTCCGCTCGGCTTGAATTACGCCTCGCACTGCGAAGAAATTGAATATTACGTTCTTCTATAATTCGGGTGCAAGACCGCATCAATTCTCGATATTGCCTCGCCAACGGCGATATTATCGCCCGCTATTACCGCGGAATTATTACGACGCAACTTAAGATTAACAGGCACTTAATACAACGCAGACAGGCTTCGATTTCGGACGGACATATTACGCAGAATCGAATGCTCGGCACACACACGCACGCAATTCATGCAAGAATCGCGAGGAAAGTCTCACCAAAACGCGCTCACAATTTCGAGACGCGGTGCTTTACAGCCGACATGATACGTCAAATTTACGCGATTCACACTCTCACGTAACCCGTATAATAATCGCGAAAGACAGATGCATCGGGCGTGTACGCACAGTTTCGACGCGAAGATTCACTACCGAGAGACAAAAAGAATATAACAAATTGACGCGAATCACACTCACACTCAGACGACCGACATACCGTACGAACGAGTCTTAAACGCTAGACGTGCGAGACCCAACGCAAATATAATCTACGGAATTCGAATCTCCAGAGAGACGACACACGGTTTCTTAAAAACGCGAGGTAATGTCTCGATCCGCGGAAACCGATACTTTCGAGGTTCCGGGGCCCGAATCGCTTGACGACGTGGCCGTGACGCGAAAATCTACACTAAAGAATCGGGCTTAGCCCGTACACCAAAGTACGAATTCACGGCGACGACGACAGAACGAAACGATTCCGGGCGCAATCGCGAGTGGCGAATATGGCGGAGGGTAACCTCACCGGTACTCTTCCTCCCGTCGGGACGGTCAGGGGTCGACGAAGTCCTCTCGCGCTCACAATTCTTCGCCGTCGATCGCCGGGATCCTCTCCGCTCGTTCACGCAGCAACGATCTCGCAATTGTTCTCGCCACAACCAGTCCTCTCGATTACGCCGTTACTCGCACGCAAGCTCACGCCAGTCCCCTCCTGGATCGTCGCGATCCAGAATCGATACCTGTGGGCCGGCCGGGGCTGCGCACACGGGGTGCGTATTATCGCGACCAATCACGCGTTATCACGCGTTGTAGCCGGCGGGCGGCGCGCTCACGGTCGTAACGGGGATGCGCGCGCCCCCGGTATTACGAATAATAATTCGCTGGGGCCCGTTCCGCGGGGCCGTCGCGAGGTCTAAGGCGAACGGCTTGGCCGGAAACATCGCTGCCACCTTTCTTTCCGTCTCTTCCGGGGCCGCGTCACGCCATCGGGTGCAGGATTGCAGTCCCCCCGCGGAGGCCGTATCCGCACGGGCCTGAGCCCTTGCGCGAGGATTTTCTCGCTGTCCCGTGCGTCGCGCATCACGTGTGCGGGTCCGGATCCCGTCGTGACGTAGCTAGCTTGGCCGTTAGATAATTTGGATTTCCAAATTGCTGGCTCCTTGCCCCTCTAAGATCTTCCTTGATTGGCGATCGTAGTTTCCGTGACGTTTCAGCGACTCTCCGCTCCTTCGCCGATGAGGCTCCCAAATGAATTATTCATACGAAAGAAAAGCATAAACTAAATTAATATTAAGCTCGAAATCTCAATTAATGACGCCTCTCTGGAGGTAACGGTACGGTTCTCGCAATGATTCGACTGGCGCGGCCTTTTAGTCCGCGCTTTTCGATCGGAGAGGGACTCGGCGGACGCGCGCGAGACGGCAACGTCACAATATATATATATATATATATATATATATATATATATATATATATATATATATATCATAAACAAGAAACGAAGACAGTTTTTATCAATTTGTAATATAAAAGATAACATAAAGAGAACAAAAACTGTGTGCCCTTTTTTGAGAATTTAATAGTAAGAAAAAACGAACATATATATACAAAAATATTGTTTTATATTTTGAAATATATATATATATATATGTATATATATTTCAAAATATGAAACAATATCCTAATAAATTAATATTATTTGCAGATAATGATAAAAATTCATAAAGAAGATGAACTCTCGGATGCACCTATACTTGCACATCCTCGGTACTGCCTGGAACTACGGACACTACGGTATTGCCTGGAACATAAATGCTACATCGTTTTAGGTGGTCTAGGTGGTTTTGGTCTAGAATTAATTGATTGGTTGATTTTACATGGTGCAAAAAATCTTGTAGTGACCTCGCGAACTGGAATAAGGAACGGGTATCAGCGATCAAGAGTAACATTATGGCAATCTTACGGTATAAATGTACAAATCGTTACAGCTATTGATACTTCGAGATATAAAGACTGCGAATCTATATTAAAATTTGCCGAAGAACAAGGTCCTGTGGATGCTATATTCAATCTCGCAGTTGTATTGAAAGATGCCATATTCAAGAATCAATCCCCACAAACATTCGAAGAATCTTTCGTGTCAAAGGCATGGACGACGAAAAAGATGGACGAATTATCGAGAACAATTTGCACTCAACTTCGTCATTTTGTCGTTTTTTCTTTCGGTTCATGCGGAAGAGGTAATGCAGGCCAAACAAATTATGGGATGGCAAATTCCGTAATGGAAAGAATTTGTGAAAGAAGAATGAAAGAAGGTTTACATAGTTTGGCTATACAGTGGGGACCAATTGATGAAGTTGGGCTTGTCGCAGATGTGCAAGAAAATGACAAAGAAATTGGTATTGAAGGTTTATTGCAACAAAGAATATCCTCTTGTTTGGACACATTAGAAATATTTTTACTACAAGATCGGCCAATCGTAAGCAGCATGGTTGTTGCTGAGAAAAAAATTCTAGCCAAGCAATGAATCCACTTGAAGCGGTTGCAAATATTATAGGTGAGTTTATAAACAATTGTAATATAAAAAATTTGTGACAAAACATTTATAGAAAGTAAATTTTTATTCAATAATATTATTAAAAATATATTATATTGATATAACAAAGTGCATTAAAGAATATACAAGAAATGTAAGCTTTAATAGTTGTTAAGATGAAATAATGTCTGATTAAAAATATATCAAAATATATAATTTTTAAAATAGGATTGAAAAATATAAACATAGTGGCACCAAACGTATTACTAACTGAGCTAGGCATGGATTCAATGATAGCGGTAGAAATTAAACAGACATTGGCGAGAGAATTTGATATTTTATTGACAGAACAAGATATTCACAATCTCAGTTTTGCTGCACTTCGAAAAATGACAAATGCAATCAAGCTAGACAAGACGTACGCTGCTGCTGAAGCTGCTACAAATAATTTGGACGGTTTCAAAATATTAACACGAAAACTTAAGGATTCTGATTTCAATCCAGATATTTATGTAGAACTTGATACAAAAAGGAACGTCGCTGGAAACATAATATTCCTTATACCAGGACTCGACGGATCTGCAAGCGTATATAAATTGATAGAATCGAAAATTAAATCTTTGGCGATATGTTTGCAACACGGTGCACTTTATATGCCGGATGTTGCTCATTCAATAATGAAATCAGCAGCATATCTTCTGCCTGTATGTAATTATAAAATAATCTATTTGAAATCGTTATTTAAATTGCTGAGTATTTAAACAACAATATTTGATTATACACCCGCTTTCACGCTTTCTTTACGTACTATCTTATATATGCTTATGTTTATTTTTTTAGTATATAATGGAGAAAATGGAAGATCAAAAAGAATTTTTAATAGTGGGTTATTCATTTGGATCCTTAATTGCTATTAAGTTAGCAAGATTATTAGAAGCTAAGAATTTCGTTGGACGGTTATTACTTATAGATGGAGCTCCTGATTGGTTAAAATTTTTGATTGAATTTCCTAATTATACTTCACAACAAGAACTACAAAATGCCATTCTACTTCATTTCATGAAAATGTATCTCGAATCTGACAATGAAATGGTTAGTCAATTATTAAGACCACATTATGATTTTTTACTACGAAAATGGTTTATGTAATTGAGTTCATATACAATATATATGAAAGAGTATAGAAAATTATTTATTAAAATACAAAATTTAAATATGGTTCTGAAATATGCATTTATAGGCATTATATGCATTTTTATATGATAAAATACTTTTTACCTTATATAAGGTAATATCTCATTTATATATAATACAAATTATAGGAGCTTTGAAAGACTTGATTAAATGATTTTCAACGAGTAAGAAAGAATGATAATAATGACAGTATATAAGAATTATACAATATTTACAATGATTGAAATATAATGTTTATTTTTTGAGCATATGTGTAAAATGCATATCAAATTGAAACAGTAATCCTTAATTACAAATTATTGCTAATAATTAAAAGATAAAATAATTTGACTTACATCCCAGACAGCACAAGGATGTCCTTAGAACGTCCAAAGGGCATCCAGGACATACATGTAGGATATCCTCAGGATATCCCATTGTAATCCTCAGATCTCCTCTGGATGTCCTGAGGAAGAGTAAATGATAGCCGTATATTAACCTCTGGAGAATCCAGGGAGATCCTGTGGAACATCCTAAGGATTTTTATAGGATATGTTAGGGATATTTTTCGTATGTTTCAAGGAGCAAATTTTAAAATTTAAATATAAATTAAAATTATGTTTTGTTATTTACTGCCAATATTAAAAATCTAATATTAAAAATAGTTCACCGTTCTTTAATATTTGAGGCTTTCGTGCTGTACATGAATATTTTAGGTTTGGCTCCCGGGTTTGAGTTGTGTAATATTTTCTAAACAATCCACAATATCTGAATTCCCTATGTTGGGATTGCATCAGAAATTGAACTGATAGAAAATAATTACATTTGTAATTTCCTGTCAGTTGCTCTTTGCAAGCTTTATATAATTCTCATGACCAAATCTCAAATACGAGTTCGCGTGTCGCATAGCGGTAAACAAACGAACTAGCGGTTGAATATTATTGTTTGTGAAGTTTCTGGAATGTTGCGAACAGTAACATTTCTCATAAAATATTAAATAAATAATAATTTTGGATATATAAAAATGTGCGCATCAAATTCAATTATTAATATTAAACGAAATTAATGTTAACAATTAATTGCATATGTATATGTCCTCCGGAAATCCAAAAGACATCTAATATAAGAGACAGGGCAGATATATCCTACAGACATCCAGGGGTTATCCAGTGGACATTTATAGGACATTAATACTTATTATAATACTTAAGATTTCTAAATTATATTAAATAGCCGACACAACTAAAAATAATTATGTATGCATATTAAATTTTTATAAATATATTTATAATAATATCTTAAAACATCCTACAAATGTCCTGAACCGTCCTGGACATATTCAGGATGATCCTGAGGATGTTTTGTGCTGTCTGGGATAGTTCAAAAATAGAGAAAAACTAATTAAGTAATAAGAATGCAGACATGTAGTATGTCCGAAATGTAAAAATATAGTCTCAATTTTAAGTGTAGATTACCATTTTATTAATATTTACATAAAATACAATAATTATGTTATTTACAGTCTGTGTTAGAGCTAAATAAGTGCAGTACATGGGAGGAAAAATTAAAACTATTTACAGCTCACCTCTCGGAGAAGATCAATGTATTAAGTGTTGAAAATCAAAAATTCTTATGTACAACAGTTTACGATCATCTAATGGCTGTACAAAATTATGATATATCTTTATTGCCACCTTTAAAATCATCTATAATACTGTTAAAACCTACACTTACGCCCATCACTTTTTTTGAAGAGGATTATGGTTTACATAAGGTAAACTTTTGATTAAAGAGTACACAAACACATTTTATCATTTTTATGATGTTTTTTACAAGAGAAATTATTTTTAGGTTACTGAAGGTGCAGTGAAAATACATTACGTACAAGGTTCTCATATCACAATGATGGACAAAGTAGCATCATTTATTAACGAAGAATTCTAAAATAAATAGCTCTGTATCAATATTAAATTATCACTTAAAGAATATTATTGGAAAAATTATATAATTAAATATGTTTCTATTAAAAAAAATATAAAATTTGTAAAAATGTGGATACGTAAAAGTATTTGACAAAATAAAAGTTAGATCTATATATATTTGTTTATATGAGTATGCTGTTTGTCCGATAATAACTGTATCACGGGTACCACTGTACAGCGGGTTTGAGGACGAGTAGGGAAGTTTTCTATCATTTTGCCAGAATTAATGAGAAATTAATTTTTAAAAATTGACTAATCCGTGGGAGTAAAAGTACGCGGCGAAAAAAAACATTCCACTTTTACGCGATTGCTAGATACGATACATAATTAAACTTGATTATTAATTAATTATTGATTGCTGGATTACTAATTTCAGTGTGTTTTATCGCACAGAAATTATTGGGAAAATCACATAATGCAAGAGAATTTTTCTATTCAGTTTAATTTGTTTTACTTATACAAAAATGCTGGTGATACAATTATGCTTATACGCATCAATATATATATATATATATATATATATATATATATATATATATATACATATGATTATGCTATTATACATATTCAAGATCTAAAAGAAAGAGAATCCAGAAAATAAGAAGAAAAATTTATTACTAGCTTACAACGTCCAAAATAATTATTTCACAATTATGTTTGAAATTAAAAGCAGACAACTCTAGCAAAAATAGAATTCTATAAAACTAACTAATGATGACTGCGACTTATACTAGAGAGAAGAATATGATATTTTACAATATCGGTGAAGAAGAGATACATAAATATATTCTAAAAATATATTCTACATGCAATTCTTACTATTTCATAATAGATTAAATTGTTTTTTAAAACTGCATGAATAATTATAATATTACATGAATAATCCTGCACACATAAGAGCATATACGAATTATTTTATATATAACCATATATGCTAATGATTTATTTATAATAAATAAATAATCAGTGCATATGCTCTTATGCAAAATAACTCGTGTATGTTCTTATGTGTGCAGGATTAGATACATAATCAAAATTCAAAATTATTAATCTAACTTAAATATTACAACAAATTTGCTAATATAAAGAAATGTCTATTAAGAATGTCTATTAAGAATGGCCCAGTAAGAGCCCAGCGCAGTATTAGAGACGCATATAAATTTATTGTAAAAATAACTCAATGTAACATAAATAAGCGTAGAACGGACGTTTCGGTTAATCTTTTAGCTATCATCAGCGCATGGATTAAAATTAAAATTAACCGGAAGATAAATCGTTAAAAAATCCAATCAATATTCATTAACTTTCGAATATGTAAGTAATGGAGAAATTGGCCATCTTATCTGTTACGTCCTGGCGATTCCACGATTCCTTCCTTCCGCAAAGTGTCGGCAATGATCGTCGATTGGTGAGACAAACGATCGCTCAGTAAACAGACCAACGTAAAAAGTCGGTGAAACCATGAAGGTTTCCTCAAGATAATATAAAATTTTCTAACGAGATACCCAACAAACACAGCTGCATCAATAACAATATAAAAGTTTCTAACGAAATACCCAACAAACACAGCTGCATCTATAATAATAAACATTTTCCAACAAATATTCAATAAACACAGCTGCATCAATAGCAATATAAATTATCATAGGAAAATAGGACCTTTTCTTAATCTGAACACGTGCAAGGAATCTTCGAACGAATATCAAACTCATCAATGGACGATCACCACGGGTAAAACGTGAAAAGTAGGAGAAACACCCACTTAACGAAGATACTGGCACATTTTTAATTTGCTAAGATCGAAAAATCCCCACTTTTGCGCAAATTCAGTTCGTCAAAGTTTTGGAAGATTCCCACTCTTAGAATTAGAATACGCCCCAAAAAGAAGATTATAAAAAGAGAACTCGCAAACACATCACGCACTATTTCTCCGGTCTTCAACTTCACGCAGTCTTACTTTGTGCTTTTGCACCGTAATTCACGAGTTAGGCACTTGTGCCACCAGTGTCCTTACTTGGCATTATCTCCAGGCCAACCACGAATCGAACATCAGGCTGCCGATATGAGACACAGAGCGAAACACAGTACAAATTGGCTACCCCTCTACCTCTGAATTACTACTTAAAAAAATAAATTTAATTGAATAATAGTTCTTTTCCTCCTTTTTGTCTTGTTTCTTATTTAACTCAAAACTTTCCTAAGAATGTCTCATTCCTTTAAATCATCAACCCGTTCGGGCGATAAGTCTTAGGAAGTTTTAACTCCTGATCTTAATCTAACACGTATGCGAGCGACCAATTTTATACTTCTGATCGTTATTAACATATACAACTTATTTACTTATACTTATTGAATTTGATTTTATTTTTTTTATCCTTTAATCAAATACATTTTTATATTGTATTAACCAGTCGGAGCACCTAAATGTTAACGATAGAATCTTTCCCTTGCATTCTGACTGATGCCCTCCGTATTAATGTAACACCTGCAAATTAAAACACACACACACACACACACACATGCATTCACCGAGAAATTAGAATCAACAATATTTTATTTTTTATTTTTATATAATCATGTACATCCATTATTTATTTTAAAATATGAATAAATTCATACTTTGTTTATTTAAATAAAAGAATTACTCGTTATTAAAACCTCCATTAATTCCTAGTCGAAATATCGCACTTGATCCCATCCCGCGTAAAAGAGATTAAATTCTCTTACCGAAAAGGGACTACCGAACAAACATCTGAATAACCAGCGTAATAGCGACTCAGTCGTTTATCTGTTTTTCAGATTTGTCAGTTTCGACCCGATTCCAAACGCCACGAGATGTTTAACTTCGGGATAATATAGGATAGTTGTTACGCCCTTTCGTCGACTCATCCTTCCCCGAATCTGGACGTAACATATCAATAGCAGTGATGCGTTTGAATATATCATGACGATTGAGAGATCTTGGTTGTACGGTTTTTAATATTTTGCGGTTAATCGACTAACAAGAGGACCTTACAAACTCGAAAATTCTGATTTTGATGAAACTTTACAGACATGTAGGGGAGTCAATAGATAAATTTAGAAATTTTTAGTTGCTGCCCGAAAACTGTTCTAAGGGGTGAAAGCATCCTCATATGTAGAGCGGCTTTTTGTTATTCTCGGTATATCTCAAAAACTATGAGATATCATGAAGTGTTTTATACAAAAGTTTTAAAAAAAAGTTTGGTAAATCAATTCTATTTAACTGCATTAACAAACATTTGAAAAAATAATTTTTTGAAAAGAATTCTGACAAAATTTTCGTTTTAATTATTTTTTCAAATTTTTATTAATGTGGTTAAATAGAATTGTTTTTAAATAAAATTGTTTTAAAATTGTTGTTAGTATAAAACTTTCGTGTAAAACATTTTTTGATATCTCAAATAGTTTTTGAGATATATCGAGAAAAGCAAAAAACCGCTGTATGTATAAGAGTTACTTTTACCCCATAGAATCATTTTTTGGCAACAACTAAAAATTATTAAATTCATCTATTGATCCCCTACATGTCTGTAAAGTTTTATCAAAAACAGAATTTTCGGGTTCGCGTGATTCCTTTGTAAAAATTTGCGATGCGGTCTATATTTCGGTTAATTTTAATTTTAATCCATGCGCTGGTGATGTTTAAAAAATTAGCCGAAATGTCCGCTCTACATTTATTTATGTTACATTGAGTTGTTTTTACAATAAACTTTTATATGCACCCCTTACTGCGCTGCGCTCTTATTGCTATTATGTCCCATTCTTAATAGATTTTTATATTAAGAGCCTTATTCTTATATTTAATATAGAAATGTGATTATACACTATTCTTCTGAATAACATTTCTGGATAATTCAATCAGTAATCACTTTACATTACTTTTATATCCAAATAGTATTTATTTAAAAAATTATTGATAAAAAAATTATTAGAGCGTATGCGCATTTACAGGTGCAAGATAACATATAATATGTGCAGTTTTACAAAATAACATGGTCCATTAAGAAACAGCAGCAACTATATAAAGGTTCTCTTTGGAATATATTCACATCTTACTGACCAATAGTATAGGATAGCATGTCTTGGTCTCTAATACAAATTGCAGTTATCGTTAGTCAGTTTTATAGAATTCTAATTTTGCTAGAATTGTCTGTTTTCATTTCAAAATTCATAATTATGATGTAGTAAGCTAGTAAAAATTTTTCTTTCTATTTTCTTAAACCTACTTGTGTATATCCACTATTTGAAAATTGATTTTTCCGGTTCAAACAGATCATTCTAAGAATATAATATAGTACACCAATATATTTTATCTAGAATGTGTTAAAATTATATACATCGTATGAGTTCGTATAACGTATTTTTTTCAAAAACTAAATTATACGTGCTTATACGATTTTATGGGATACATATTAAATGGCGGAGAAAATTTTTTGACGCAAATTTTAAGATCAATGTAATTTTTTTTTAAATGGTATCATATAGTTTTTTCTGTATAATTTTGTAACATATTCTGAGTAAAATGTTTTTTAAAACTGAAAAATCTATTTTTATGTGAAAGATACACACAAATGTATTTCAATTATGCGGAAAAACCAACAGATAAGAGCCAAGGCGCGGATACTAGTGCGCGAACTAATTATTGTTGAATTTTATTAACAAATGTGCATTAAAAATATACGCTTTGGACTGTTTTTTGGTTCATCTTCAGCTTGGATATAAATATGTAAAGATTAGATCGAAATTTTAAAATTTGACCTACACAATATTTGTTATTATAAAAAAAATCAAATTTCAAATTAGAATTAATTAGAAAGAAAGGCTCATTAAAACTCGCGTAAGGTCTGTACAAATTAGTGAACAACGTCCACACGCCATCGCCATATGTATATTTGTCGGTGGTTTATGGTTTATAAATGATGCCCCATGTTGACCGGTCGGTACGTTTACATAAACAACGATCATAAACTGTTTTATGATCAAAGATGATCATAAACAAAAGATTTAAAAAAGCACAAATTGCGATAGAAATACTAACGCGGCAAGTTTGGTTAATTTTTACTTCCAATTCAAACTTTCAAATCAAATTAAAATTTAAGTTTCCTAATCAATCAATATTTGAATTTTTTGGCAAGTTCTCAATTATACAAGAAATACATACAAGTCACAAAAACAAGCCATAAAACAAAATAAAACCAAAAACGGTAGGAAAAAGAAAACGAGATAACTTTAATTAATTTCTAAAGTCAATCCAAATTTTTAAATTTCAATTCAAATTTTAATTTCCAAACCCATCAATTTTTAAATTTTGCCAAGTTTTCCACTACAGTGAAGATACGTAACAAAGATCACGAAAACAAGACAAAAAAACAAAAACATTGGGAACAAGGCGAATGTGGCAAATTTAATTAATTTTAAAAATTTAATCTAAATTTTTAAAATTAAATTTAAACTCCATATTTTGTCCCAGACAGAAAATGCACTTCTCACGCCCACAAAACAGCATATCCCGGCTAGATAACACTCATGGCTAATGCCGGTCTATGCCGCTATGACTTGAATAACTTTCTATCACTCCCCGTAACTATTTAACCGTTTAAAAGTTATTACTTTTGCGGAGCAATGTTTGACACGTCTTCTTCACAGAGAGAGAGAGAGAGAGAGAGAGAGAGAGAGAGAGAGAGAGAGATGACTGCTAAATTCACCTCACTGCATCGTCGTTTCTCGCTCCTCCTGCCGCGTAGTTCGCTCCACTCCGTCTCGCTACTCTCCGACCGTCGCCCCACCTTTTCTGCTTTCCGCTGTAGACGGCCGCTGATTAGCTAACTTTAACATCGTATAACAACGAAAAAAAAACTCAGATCAAAAAATTGTTCAAGACTTTTCGATTTGGATTGCTGTTCTGTATCTGATAGTATTGGCAATATGCGTTTGTTTAGTTACATCCTGTATATGCACATATGTACATATGCAAGTATAAAATTTTCAAAGAATGGGCACCCGTTAATCTTGTTGCATTACTGCTTTCTGCCACGAGAGGCCAGAAAGCATTTTCAGACCGTATTTCGGCCGTAAAGCAATATGCTAGAGGAACAAGGATAGCACGCGATTGTCGCTCCTTGTTTGACATTATCTCCCAACCGCATCCATATGCTCAACGTATCGGTGTTTGCCTTCACGGACGCTACACATACGCGATAAAAGACAGACAAAGATGACGCAATCATCTTTCCTTGTCACGCGGCCAGTGTGCCATCACGGAATATTCCCCATGTTCTGCTGTTAGCTGTACTTTAGATACAGATGTGGTGAAATTCGTAGTCTTCGTCCTACATCTCGAAACATTAATATTTTTTCATGAAACTTGTTCTGACGTATTATTTATATTGTTATAATTAATCGTACAGAGCCGGATTTTGCAATTTAGCTTTCAAAAATTTATAATAAATACAATATGAATTTAGGAGTAACTACACCTGATCTGCGAGTAGCTGTATGTGTTTGTTTAGTATAAGAATTTTTATTTTGATCATTTTTCCAAAAAAACACTTGTACGTCTATGAAGACGATGCTGCTGAATACGAATATCATCATTAGAATCCGATTTTCTCTTTATTTTGGCTGTAGGACGTAGACTACGAATTCGTAATTCACGGTTTCCAGCGAGAGGTCTCTACTGTCTTTCCTATCGACCCATAAAACGCATGTTAGCTTGCATTAGAATGGATGGCGGGCATTTCAAGCATCTGCTCTAAAATTTTTTTTTTAGTCAATCCGCTCTTGTTAGAGCGACCAATACATTTTAACGTTGGAACATCTGATTTGAGCAGAATAAAAATAAATTTTCCCAAATGTAATTTATTAATTACATTATTCTTGTAATCTTGCAATTGACTGAAACTTTCGCATCGTGAATGCAATAATTTCGAAAACGTAATAACGTATAATACATGCTTGTTAAAATAATAATTATTTATTATAATTAGAAAAAGTTATTAATTATGATAAATAAGTAATTTTTTTAAGTACGTCATTATACGTTTCATGTTTTCTACCGCATTCGTAATGCGAAGGTTTTAGAAGATCTTTCGTCTTATCTCGCGTCAATCACGCGCCACGCGCACGTCGCAACTTGCACGGTTCTCGCATCGCTAGGCAACGAAACAATGTGATCGCGCAGTCTCCGCCAGTGATGCCAGAATTGAGACGCGAGCAACATATGACTCCGTAGTGGAAGGGATACACACACAAGCGTAAACCGTGCGCATGTAATGCGCAGAGCGCTCTGCGCATTACATGCACACGGTTTACGCTTGTGTGTGTATCCCTTCCACTACGGAGTCATGTTGCTCGCGTCTCAATTCTGGCATCACTGGTCTCCGCTAAATAATAATTATGCAGCAGTTAACAATACGTAGCATGAAGATTCGCTACGCTGTGAGTGAGCAGGTGAGTGAGTGAGTGCGTGAATGAGTGACCGAATGAGAGAGTGTATGAGTGTTGTGTAAAAGAGAGAAAGAGAGCGAGAAAAAAAGTGTATGCGTACGTACGTGCGTGTGTATAAACGTCTCTCCCTCATTTTCTTCTTCCCTTCCCTTCCTCTCTCACTCACTCTCTCTCTCTCTCTCTCTCTCTCTCTCTCTCTCTCTCTCTCTCTCTCTCTCTCTCTCTCTCTATCTATCTATCTATCTATCTATCTATCTATCTATTTATCTATCTATCTATCTATCTATCTATCTATCTATCTATCTGTTTCTTCCTTCCTTTTATGCACACACTCCGTGTAGCTGATTGCAGCATCCGACGAGCGGCGATCCGGAACAACTTTCGCTAAAGTGACGTTATTTTAAGAAATAAATATTCCTGATGTAATTTTAAGACATTTTTTTCTTTTTTCAAAATTTTATTTAAAGCATAATTTTGTTATAAAATAAAATAATTAGCGAATCATGCGGTGGTAATCACGCGTCGGACGGTCAGTTGCGGCGCGTTGCGCCGCTCCTACCTGCCTTCTGTACTCGACGCGTGATTTGCCAATTATTTTTGCTCATAACTCAAAAATTACGCTTCAATTCAAATTTTGGTAAAGGAAAAATCGTCTTAGAATCGTATCAGGAATACGTCATTTTAAGGATGGAAGGTTGTTCTGAAACACCCTGTATATACACATATTTGAATTTTCCATATGTAAAATATAAATCAAGAATATATACAACTTATTAAAATGAAGACTAAATCTAGTAAATAAAAAGAAGATTGGAATTTTTGCAATATCTTTCTTAAATAGTGTTTTAAGACTTTGTGGTTGACATCTCGAAGCATGTTTCACATTTTCTAAAACTGCATCGTAGGCTTTTGTTTTAATCAATGCAGATGCCAAATTATTATAAACTTTTATAATCTGCAATTTAGGATTATTAACTAACTCTTCTTCCTCATTTTGATTCAAACTTGAATTATATTTGTCGATGACAGACATTCTAATATACCCTTTGATAAGATTATATTGGAAAAGGCAGCTCAATCCGAATTAACCATCAATTTTCATGTTTATGTTTTTCATTGCTTTAAAAAAATAAGTTAACCATTATGCAAGAAAATAAATAACTTTTATTATATAATTTATAAACAAAATTATTACCATATTTCTCTTCTTTGACTAATCCTTTCTATTTCAAAGCTCTAATTCTGATGCTTTCAATTCAATTGTATATAATATTTTTGATACAATTCCCACAAGATTTGTTTTGTTACAATAACGTAAACATGCAACTCATTGCGTAGCCATTGGTAAGTGACCTAAGAATATTACTTACGCACATTATAATTATATTTATATATAAAATATAAATAAATATTCACACAACCAAAAAATACGAGTAATCCCAAATACACAAAATGTTTGTGGACATTATAGAAATGCTTCGATATAATTTTATTCATTTCATCATTTTTTATAAAATCAATTAATAAAAATGTGTACTCAATGTTATTTTATGATATTTTTGGTAGAATTCTCATAAGACTTTGCTGTATTAACATAAACTCATTGTTTAATTATTTATAAATTAAACAAAAAATATTAATTATGCATTAATTATATATACATTTATATATAATATATAAATAAACATTATACATGAATGCGCATTTGCACATAATTCAGTTTATCGTTATGGAAAACATAACTCGAAATCTTCAAATATTCCTTCAATGATTCCATAATCATTTTCCAACAATGTATTTATCACAAATATGTTAATTGATAATGCATTGATTCAATGTAAATTGATCATATGTAAACATTCGTTCAATTTCGCTAATATAATCTAACTTTGCTCAATATGACATCTATTTAAAAAATCGCTTCTCTTCCTTGCACCATTCCACGATACTCGTTAATCACTTTAATGACCGTTAATTACTTTTTATCTTGTGTTAGACTATTTCGCGATATATAAGCATATTTAATAAATCAATAAATGCAAAAAAATATTTGATCTCTTCTGGTTATATCATTTATTAGAATACATTATAGAAGGAATTATATACCTTTTATGTGCATGCGTTTATTCCATAAAATGGACTTGTTTTATATTTATATTAAATGACGCTTCGTAATAAACAAAATTCCTTTCTATTGCTTTCTATATTTTGATATTTATTCACTTACATAATTTATATTATTGTTAATTATACAATTTGTATACAGTATAATATTTATATTAAAATTATATCTATAAAATACCTATACAGTTTAACTTCTGTATTAAAATCGTATCTATAAAAATAAAATTATATCTTGTTAAAATTATATCGTGTTTTAAAACCTTGTTTGCGATATTGCGCGGACGTGCGAGCGAGGATGCTGCGAAAGACTTTGTGCGCGGAATGAGACGGCCGACGCGACGAATCGGCAAACGCGAAAGCAGTTAGACGTCGGTGATTCTAGGACAAACAGCCTATGTACACGGTAATTAACAGAAAATTCATGCGAATGCATACGAATGCAATCGTAATTTGCACGCAGCGGATAAACAGCAAAAAATCGTCTGTCTCGGAATAACTCCGATAGTCACACGCAACGTCAGTGAAATAAACTATTTCAAGCAACTATGTCGAATTTTAATCACACGAACAGCGTACACGTGTCGATAACTCTAAGCGGAATGCGTCCGGTCGTCGGCTCACTTTTATGCAACCGTCTCCTTCGCGAAGGATCCAGAAGATTCTGATAATGGTTTTAGAATGGATAATACATCTGATCACGTGGTCGACGTAGTTAGATAGACGAGAACAGGTCTGAGAAGCGACAACTCTTGCAGTCCTACATTTTTGGCCGTCAATCAGCAGAGCCGTGCGCGTTTCAGTATGATATATAGTTCAGTGGAGCCGGCCATAGCAAATCAACGCAATCTCAAACAAACCTGTTGAATGATTGACAATAAGAGATTGAGCATTAAGACACGTTGTGTTTGTATCCCTTCAAATTCAATATAGTATATATAAGCTTTGTAAAAATATATACTGTTTATATATTTATAATTCCTCCGAAAAAAAATTTCTTTTCTATTAAATAAAACTTTAAAAAAATTACATCCATGTATATACCGTATAATGTAGTAATTTATATTTTTCAGAAAAAATATAAATTTTTACAAAAGGCAGTGATATTTCACTAAAAAAGGCCTGACAAAGGTAAAAGAAATATAAACAATATCCCAATTTACGTACGCAATAAAAGGCTTAAAAAATTATTTACCTCTAAAAAACAGTTAAAAAAAACTCTAGAAAAAATAGCTTATAAATTAATTTTCCTCTAAAAAATAAAAAACCGCTAAAAAATAAAAAATAAAGACTAAATATGAAATCAATAAATAAATAGCCAAATACTTAGAAGTAATTCAGTAATTTGAAATAGTATTTGTCATAAAATCAATCTTGGATTTATAGAAATATTATTGTTTCTCTCGAGGAAATTAAAATGCATTTCCTAATACATTTTAGGAAACTTAACCTAACTTTACCTAACCTAAAATGCATTTTATTTTTATTAAAAAATTACACTATTACAATCGAACAATTAGGTTTCGAGACTCGCTTCGCATTTCCGAATGTTTGACCCGTTTGTGCTACCATTTTAGGGGGTTATTCACAACTTAATACTCAACACGTAGTAAAAGTTTTAAATTATTTTAGTTCAATTTTAGTTAATGAGATATAGTTATGCAAAGTTGTGTTACAAAATTTTGTTTAAAAATCAGTGCAATGAAGGAACGCTTGACAACGCGCCAACATTAAATTCTGCATTAAATTAAAAAAATCTCCTTAAAACATTTGATCTGTAATGATAACCAATATTATTTAGTTTTTGTTTTTAGACTTTAGACTACAATTTAATCATTGATTTACTTATATTTAATAACATTGTTTTCCATTACTATAATGCATACCTAATCACTGATCAAATTTTGTTCCTTATTTTAGCAATCGTTTATATGTGTAGTAAAACTTCTAATTTTAAGAATCTTGATTCTTAATTTTTTGAAATAGAAAATGCAATATTTTTTTAACTCCCAGTATTATTTACAACCTGTCGCAAGAGTTTGACATTAAGTAAATCTTATAATATCAATGTTAGCATGTTGATATTGTCCCACTGGAAAGTACCTTTTAGTTTACAGTCTCATGTTGATCTTTAGTTTACATAAGCTTGATTATGATTGCTGGGCCTCTTAGTCGCTTTGTCTATATGTTTTATTTAAACCTCATTTGTGAGTCCAGTGGCTTGAATCTCTTTAGTCTTTTTTTGTCAGAGCTTTCTTTGAGTAATCTAGTCGTTAGTTCATGTTGCAGTTGTTTGCGGATTTCACAACCTTAATAGCTCGCTGGATGATTGCTTCCGCAATTGTAACATTTCACTTCATCAAATTTTGCTTGTCTTGGGCAGTCACTTTTTATGCGATTTTCCGCGCATTTTACACATCTTGGGCTTTTGAAGCAATAATTTTTAGTGTGTCCGTATATTTGGCATCTTGTGCCTTGTGAAATGTTTCTCTTTTTGTAAGGTTGCTCAAAGCTTATGTATTCAGTAAATGGTTAATTTTGTAAATATCCTTATTATTTTCCCTTTGCTCTAATTCTATAAAGAATAGAGGTAATGGTTCTTTTGTTTTGATGTGTATAATGTAAGTTATATTGATTACTTTATGATTCTTACTTTCTATTTCTTCCTTGAGTTCCTCTAAATTTGTTGTTGAATGCATGTTTCTTAATACTACTTTGAATCTTTTATCATTTTTACTTTGGTACATAGATCCTTGGGTGGCTTTTTTTAAGTGCATCCATTATTGGCAGGTATTTTTCTGAGTGGTTGTATTTTTACTTGGTTGTTCCTTAATATTTTAATTGTGTAATTATCTTTTGTGATTTCTTCGAGTAGCTGTTTTAATGGAATGATATTTTCAACACCTTCTACGAATATTGGTGGAGATTTTGCTTCAAATCTATTTAGATTAATATCTATTTCCTTTCTTATTTCTAGGATTTCGTCTACATTTAGTTTTGTATAGATGTTGCAGGTTTCAATTGGTTTATTTAGCCAATAATCGCTAATGGACATTTGTCGTTTTCTGGAGTTGGTATTTTCAGGATTATTTCTCGTCCTTTTTTTATGCTCTACGTTTTGCCATTTTTGTTCATGTTCTTGTTTTTTTTGTATTATGTTGGTTATTTTGACTATATTGTTGCTGTGGCGTTTGTGTCTGCATGTTTGAAATGTTGTCTATTGTTGTTTGGATTTCTTGTATTGCTTGACTACGATTTTGATGATGTTCTTGATGGTTGTGGTCCACTTCTTCAGCATGATTTATATTTATATTTGAATTTGGCGCGTTGTTCATATTGCTGATGTCTGCGCAAGCACTGCTGCAGCGTTTTGTGCGCCTGCCTAATTCTGACAGTTTGCCCGTGTGTCAGCTGATTTAATGATGCCTCTTTTTAGTTTATAAGAGAACAAATCTCTGAATTGTTGACAGTTAATAATAATTTGATCCCACTCTATTGAGGGTGAGGCCAGTGGATAGCTAGACCAAAATCTGCAAGAAAAATGCCCCCGTAAGGGGCAGATAACGGTAGAGGACAATACTTTAGAACAGAGTGTTACATACGTGTATAACCAGACTCACCGGAGATGACGTATATGATGAAATGCAATATAAAATAGATTATTCATTCATTTAAATTAGCATGTTACACGCGGTATCAAAGTTTATCGGATGTACATTTTAAATATTTAAATAAATCAAAGTAAATACGATTCGAAATAAAAAATGTAATACAAAATACATTATTTATTCAATTTAAATTAGCATGTTACACGTGGTATCACAATTTACAGGATATACGCATTTTGAATATTTAAATAGATCAAAGTAGATACAATGATGAAAGAGTATATTTCAATGTTGCAACACGCATTTCTATTGTATTTCAAGGAAATATTTTAGATCATATATCTTGAGTAAATTATAATATGGAAAATTATTATAAATTGTAAAGCGTCACGAAATTATATTATTATTTATATGTACATATAAAATATATATCTTATTATTCATTTGCTGATCGAAGTTTTAAAGAAATATAGCATCTCGTTGAAAAATGTTTAAAATTGTTTTCTTGTAATAAATGTCGGTAAATCTACGGAAAACCCATCTATATGAAATAATGGATAAGAATACTCGGTAAATATGCATATTAGGTTACACCTCACCGATGACTTTGACTTTGACATATGTTGTCAAGGACATAACCCTGAGTAACTTTTCCTTATAACTTAACAGGCGGTCTCTTATAGTTTCTGAGATATTTAAAGTTAACCTTCTCTGTAAGAAAAGATAAAATATGCCATATATGTTCTTACAGGCAGTTTATTATTTTTATTCATTTTTCCTTATTGCAGCAAATAAATAATGTTAACTTTTTTTATTGCATGCAACAATTGTTGCATGGATGAGAAAGTATATGCGTGGACGCAGTGAGTTCCGCCCCCCCCCCCCCCTACGGGAGGGCTCCACTTCCGGAAGATATAACCTAAGTCAAACCTATTTCTGATTTAAAACTAAAATTTGGTTTGGGTTAGGTTATATCTCCCGGAAGTGAAACCCCCCGTAGGAGGGGGGCGGAATCCACTGTGTACACGCATATACTTTACAAAGCAAAGTAAAATCCACCCTACAATTGTTATGGCAATTGTTGCATGGATGGCAAAGTATATGCGTGGACGCAGTGAGCTCCACTATAAGAAAACTATACGCAATAGGTTTACGTTGAACCTCGCTTTGCGTGGAAAGTAAAAAAATCCAAAGAGCTTCGTCTCTGGAAATGTAAAGAAACACTTTTTTCACGTTTGATTTATGTAAATATAATGTAAACAATCTTTATTTTTCTTTATTTTATAATAGAGAAATCATATTGAAATTGTGAAATTATAACTTTAAATATTTCAGAAACTATAAGAGATCGCCGGTTAAGTTATAAGGAAAAGTTACTCAGGGTCATGTCCTTGACAACATATGTCAAGGTCAAAGTCATCGGTGAGGTGTAACCTAATATGCATATTTATCGAATACTCAATTCTTATGTATTTTTGCATCCTGAACACGAAAATGAAACTTAAAAATGGCGGTCGGACTCGCAAATCAAAGTAAAACGCAAAAATCCAACCAAACGCGAAAATCCAACCCATGTCCGAGGGATGCATTTTTATTAGTAATAATTCATCCCTAGAATATAGGTTTGTGTTAGGTTATATCTTTCAGAAATGGAGCCCCCCTATAGGGCGGGGGGGGGGGCGGAACCCACTGTGTCCACGCATATATTTTACAACGCGAAGCGAAGTTCACGTATAGTGTGGATAGGAAAGTGTATGCGTGAACACAATGGGTTCCGTCCCCCCCCCCCTACCTCCTTTACAGGGAGCACCACTTCTGAAAGATATAACACAACCTAAACCTACCATATATCCCAGGAATGAATTATTACTAATAAAAATGCATCCCTCGGACATAGGTTGGATTTTCGCGTTTGGTTGGATTTTTGCGTTTTTCTTCGATTTGCGAGTCCGATCGCCATTTTTAAGTTTCATGTTCGGGAGGCAAAAATACATAAGGATTGAGTATTCTTATCCATTATTTCATATAGATAGGTTTTCTGTAGATTTACCGACATTTATTACAAGAAAACAATTTTAAACATTTTTCAACGAAATGCTATATTTCTTTAAAACTTCGATCAGCAAATGAATAATAAGATATATATTTTATATGTACATATAAATAATAATATAATTTCGTGATGCTTTACAATTTATAATAATTTTACATATTATAATTTACTCAAGATATATGATCTAAAATATTTTCTTGAAACACAATAGAAGTGCGTGTTGCAATATTGAAATATACTCTTTCATCATTGTATCTACTTTGATCTATTTAAATATTCAAAAAGCGTATATCCTGTATATTGTTATACCACGTGTAACATGCTAATTTAAATTGAATGAATAATGTATTTTGTATTATATTCTCTATTTTGAATCGTATTTACTTTGATTTATTTAAATATTTAAAATGTACATCCGATAAACTTTGATACCGCGTGTAACATGCTAATTTAAATGAATGAATAATCTATTTGATATTGCATTCTCTATTTAAAAAAATTAAGAATCAAGATTCTTAAAATTAATAGTTTTACTACACATATACACAATTGCTAAAATAAGGAACAAAATTTGATCAGTGATTAGGCATGCATTATAGTAATGGAAAAAAATGTTATTAAATATAAGTAAATCAATGATTAAATTATAGTCTAAAGTCTAAAAACAAAAGCCAAATAATATTGGTTATTATTACGGATCAAAACCAAATGTTTTAAGGCTTGCTTAAAGCCAAAGTATCATCGGTGCAACTGGGCCCAAAATGTCTCTTCTCGGCATGCGCTTATACTCGCACGAATTGGCAGTTGTTTTAAAATTAATATCTCTATAATTATTGCAAAAATCGCAGAATAGTACAGAAATTTCCTACTCGATTTATCCGAGTAGAAGTATACCTGTTGTACCATAAGGCCTTGTTAAGGCTCCTGAGTAGTCACCGTGAAACTCCGAGTTGACGGTGGCGACATAGAAATAAAGATACTGCGGTAGGAATAAGAACCCTTTTCAACGACTTATCATATAAGTCAGTGCTGGGATTTACTTGCACATTTTGGTCCGATTTCGTGACTCACGCTTATTGTTCCCCACTCACCGCTCCTGCGTTAGCAACGAGTCTCCAGATACGCGTAACTAAGGAACGCGACGCTTTGTCTCAGGAGCGTCCGTATATAAGAATGCCCAAATATAATAATAAGACAATACTTTTCTATAATTAAAAGTTTTTCTTCAATATTTTATATCAATAAATTATAAAATATTGAAAAAAAACTTTTAATTCTAAGAATTTTCGCGGTGTATTTAGAAAAGTATTGTCTTATTATTATACAATATTTGGGCATTCTTACATATAAACGCTCCTGAGACGAAGCGTCGCGGTCCTTAGTCACACATATCTGGCGACTCGTTTTTAACGCACGAGCGATGAGTGGGGTGCAATAGGCGTGAGCCACAGAATCGGGCCGAAATGTGCAAGTAAATCCCAGCAACACTGATATAAGTGAACTGGGATTTATATGTAACTTTCGGCTGGATTTTTTAGCTCACGCCTACCGCTCTTATCCCTCGCTCCTTAGCAACGCATCACTGCATCGTAAATCGTAACTAAGGAGCGCATCACTTAGTTTCAAGAACGTGCGTATCACAAATGTGATAGCACAATACTTTGATAACCATAAAACATAAATATTTTGAATTGTTATAGAACGTACATATACGTAATTAATAATAGCATAATAATTATTTTTGTTATTAATACAAAATAAAATATTGAATAGAAAATTTTAATGAGAACCTCTACTACTAGAGAACTAGAGTATTGTGCTATTATATTTACGATGCGCACGTTCCTGTGACTAGCAGGGGAGGACGCGACTTTAGGATTACCGAATTGAAAAAGGCTTTTATAGTGTAGTACTCTATTAGAAAAATACTTGAGCAAAGGGATAGAGCGCAATGCTTAGCCATTTCCAAGAAAATGATTTAAACAATATGGCTTTCATATATCTGGCTCCGTTATATCAATTAGCGAAAAGGCGGTGTAGCTCGGGCATTAAGCGCGTGACTATCACGCATCCAACCCGGGTTCAATTCTTGTCCCTGCCACTCTTTTTCTCATTCTTTTTTTATACAATCTAACAACGAATATTTATTCATATAAAATAAAGTTAATTAAATTAAATTTTTTTTAATTTGCACTTTTGGAAGGCAATTTTCTTTTAATTTATTCATGAAACTGAGCATAATTTTTGTTAAACTTACAACCTTATTATTTTATGTTTTCTACTCAATATAAAATAAAGCAAATAAAACGCCACTATTTGAACATAGTTATAATTTAATACAAAATTACAAACAAATGTGTCAAAACTTATTCATTCTTATTATCAGTAACATCAACATTCTCTACAGATCGATTACAATTATTCGGATGATATACTTGTCGTAATTACTTGTTGTAATTTTGTATTAAATTATAATTATGTTCAAAAAGTGGCGTTTTATTTACTTCGTTTTGTATCGGATAGAATGTATAAAATAATAAATTAAAATTGAATAAATTAAATTGAATAAATTAAAAGAAAATTGCCTTCCAAAAGCGCAATTAAAAAAAATTTAATTTAATTAACTTTATTTTACATGAATAAATATTCGTTGCTAGATTGTATAAAAAAGAATGAGAAAAAAAGTGCCAGGGACAAGAATTGAACCCGGATCTGATGCGTGGTAGTCACCCGCTTTAATGCCCGAGCTACGTCGCCTTCTCAATAATCGACCTAACGGAGCTGTATATAAGAAAATATATTATTTAAATATTATTAAAATCAAATTTTTTGGGAAATGGCTGAGCATTGCGCCCTTCCTTTGCTCAAGTATTTTTCTAATAGAGTACTACACTATATAATAGATATATAAAAGATATATACTATATATATGTTACGTGTTAGCTACAAGTTACCAGCGTGTTACCCATATGTCAGAATTTTTATGCAGCGCCTCACGTTGCAAATCGATGAACTATGAGGCGTGAAAAGTGACGTTTTGGCAGCCCAAATTATTCTTGCGTGCCATTTCGTAATTATTCACTTTATGCTAATGCTGTGATGTGTAACATATTTGTGAAACTTATAAAATTGTCCGAAAACTAAGCTTAGGAAGTTAAGTATTATGTAAAAAGAACATTTTCCACTTCTTTCAACAGCTGTCAAACTACATGTTTTCCCGTATGACTAGGCTTACTTTGACACTCATTTTACAGTTATTTATTACTTGTCAAAGGAAAAGCTTAGTTTTCGGACAATTTTACGAGTATACTAAAGCGATGTGTAGTCTTGTTTTTTAAAAATATCTTTTTATTTAAAAATGGCACGCAAGAATTCTCAGCGTGTCATTTCTCGCTTCTGACGTCATCATTTAAATATGGCCGCGGCGACTACTCAGGAGCCTTAAGGTTTCCTTCGGGTCTACCCTAGTAGGTTTGGCATAAGGCATGAACGGACCAAATAAACTTTTTTTTATTGCTAGCTAACGAGATCATTTTGATCGGGATTTAATAAGAACCTTCTCAGGAATGCCTTAATGTGAATATGATAGTTCATTGAGGTATTTCAGATGTTATCTCGCATTCTTTTAAAAAAGATGATGTTTTACCATCAAAAAGAGATATTCAAAACTCTGTAATATTCAATAATGTGAAGGATTGTACGTATTAAAAGATATTACTTTGTTTATGTTTGTTCCGTTTTATTACATTTATGATATATATTATATAAATATACATAAACTTTATCAAAATTATTTGTATTACATTCTCTTGCGTTATATAATTAATAAACTTATATTTCATAATCACCCGATAAGAATCTCGATTAAATAAATTAGATTCCCGATAAGGTCTTCAGATCAATTCCCGATAGGGGCATTGCGTTAAAACGCAAACATTCAGATCCTGATCGGATGTACTCATCAGGATCCGATCACTAATTAAGGCTTGCCTGATCAGTTCTTAATCGAGGCCATATTATTATTTCCACTCGGGTAATCCACATACGTTGATACGGTTATTACCGCGCGTGCACACTCTGCATGTATATGTATAAATAGATCTATCTTTAAACGCGTTATAAGCTTTTAAGTTTTTACATTTTTATGAGTTTTAAATCTTTTTCCTTAAAAATAATTAAAAGACGAGATATTTAATAAATATACAGTATGATGATTTTGAAAAATGTGCAAAGCTATTAAAAGCTTTAAATGCAATAAAATTTGTTACCAAAAATATTATTTAAAGAGTAATTTAATATTTTTAACGCATAAAAGATTTATTGCATATTATTTTGATTTTTTTATAACTGCGCATAAGTTTGAACAAACAATCCATCTCACATTTGAATATAATTTTCAAAATACTATTATATTTTAACTCGCACGTTTTTACTTTGTGATTACGTAACTGCTGAACTTTAATACAATATGTAAAGTGATTTTAATTTAATGTATTTTTTTGTACTGATTTCTGCCTTCTATTTTTTTCCCCGGAAGTGAATCTGTTATATATTGAGTAATTATCACACAGTTCATATCTGATTTTACAGATATTATGGCATATTTTGCCCTGTGCTATAGGTTATCATCGTATTAGCCAGTTCTATAAAGTTCTGTTTTTAAGAGAGTTACTGTTAATTAATAAAGAAAAAAAAATTATTTGGGAATTGAACGTGATGAGTATAAATTTTTCTTATTTTTTTTTCATAAATATATATTTTTTTTTTAATTTTTGAGTAAATTATCTTAAAGATTATTTCTGTATGTAACTAAATCATGTGCATAATATAGTGCGCACAATTTAAGCAAATAAATAAATAAAGTTTATAGTTTTATCGCTCGTCTTCTTGCTTTAAATATTCTAAACATCTGTGCTGTTTTTATTCTGCTAATTTTTTTATTTAAATTTGATTTTCTATATCTTGAAATTCAAAATTTGGCAATCTTTTTTGTCTCTTAATAATAATGCTACACTTTATGTTTTTTAATAATTATTTTTATATAATAATGATACATTTGTATAGTCATAATTTATTTTAGAGAGAGAACCTTTTCTTTATCGGTAAATTCCTAAATAATGATATTGAATTTATGAATAATTAAACCAATCTTGTTATACTACCATTATTAAGTCATTGATTAGAAAAACTTAAAATACTTTTATTTTATATATATTTACTTGGCAGACCATAAGAAATTTAAAACTGTACGACTATTCTCTTTTTCTATACATTTTATGCTAAATTTTCCGTTGTTTTAAAAATAATTTTTAAAATTTCATTTTTTGTCATTCCAAATACATATGTATATATAAGATGTCCCAGATCATTTAGGACAATATTCGTGTACAGTTAGAGTGGACCAAATTGAGTCAAAAACTATTGGAATGCAAAAAGAATCTTTATAATTTAAATTGCAATTTGAATGCGCGGGACCTCTGTATCGCCCGGTCAGATAGCAATGATCGCGTACGCGTGTATCGTTTTGTACGAATGGTTTCTCGCAAATGTCACATTGTGTCGCGCTATAAAAATTTTCCCATTCATCAGATGTTAAATTTACCATGGAGACATTAGCTGATAAAATAATTTTTACACGTTGCGCTAAATTTTTTATTTCTTCGACGAACCATGATATGCAATCGATATCGCGACGGGAATGATACGCAGATAACGAATCATCGTACGAACAATGTACATAATATGCTATGCTAAATACTTTATGATGTTGGTAGTTTCTCTCTTCCTCCGTTTTCTCTAAAACACACTGCAAGTCGGCGTACACGACGAAAGGAAGCCGCTCTTTCCGATTATAGTTGTTGAACGTGAGCCACATGTCCTTATCGCTCGGTAATCGGATAGCGCATTCGTTCATCTCTCGACAGTCTATCGTATGTGACTTGTCGTTCGAGCCAAAGTAGTGCAAACATCTGTAAAAAGAAATAATTTTTTATTTTTGTTCCATTATTTCTACAATATTTTATTAAATATATACGTACCGATCGCAGATATATTTCTTGTGCTCTTTTTTGCTCAATTGCGAGCTCTTGAGTTTGGATAGATTTTTTATCCACGCGAAGTATCCAACGTTGTTGTCTCCAATGTACAACAGGTTGACGGGTTTGTCTCTTTTTAGCTCGCTAAGATGTATCTTTCAGACAATGATCTTTTCCTCGAAGTACGAATTTTTTAATTTAATTCACAGTCACTGGCAACTCAATGTCTTGGAGATTCAGCACTATCGTATAATGAGGATACGAAGATACTCGATAAACATAACTTTCAGCTGGATATAGAGCGGCGACCATAGACCACGCAAAACACGCATTGTCATTAGATTGCACGTTGTCCTCATTATTATCGCCCGTGGTAACTTTATATGACATCCCGCGCAAAGGATTATATTTATTTATATTTACAGTTAAATTGAGTATTCGCGACAATGCCCACCCGCTATCGCATGTACAAAACCTCTAGGTAACGAGTTTTTCAATCCCTCGATTTGTGCAATTCGGGCAATCAGCGATTGTCGAATCCCGATCAATAATCGTGGATGTTTGATTCGACTTTGCTCTTCCAATGATTCGATATATTCGTCGCATCGTTGCTCCCACGCAACGTACTCCTCTATCGAATTCACCCTTGCAAATTGCTCACGCAGATTTCGTTCGGCACTGTCTTCCGCCATATTTTCAAATTTATGCCAAAAAAAGTTTTGCTAACAGAATGCGCTTATTAATAGCTCTTGTCTCGGAACTCTTAGCGAAAATATTGACGATGTGTGCCTCTTTATCTCAATTTTATATTCTATCTTGATGTTTCTTTCCATCATGTGTATCCATCTATATCTTTAATTCGCGGTTTGTCACATATATTTTGACTAATGTCGATTATTGCATTTTTGTTGTCTAGAGATGATGTCAACTTCCAGGTGCATCGCAAAAGTTTTAAATTCTTTGTATATTGGCACAATTTAACCTTGATAATTATTCTTATATTTCACGATTTTGTTTTGAAACGCGCGTTTGAATTCTGGTATCTAAGAGTAATGTCATCGCGAAGCAGCTGCGCACCGGTGTTTGAAAATTTTATAATATGTTGCATTTTTTGTGCATTTGGCTAAAAGTTTAAATTACTTGTATATTGGCACAATTTAACCTTGATAATTATTCTTATATTCGTAGTTTTATCATGTTTTGACACGCGCGTTTGAATACTGATATCTATGGGTAATATCATCGCGAAGCAGCTGTAGATTAGCGCTTGAAAATTTTACATTACATTGCATTTTTGTGCATTTGGTTAAATCTCCACCTGAGAGTGATGTCATCTCGAAGCAACCATACATCGGCGCTCGAATAGAAAAAATATCGTGTCAGCAATAATCCCCACTACTTTGCAATTTTGCAATGCTAATACATATTTTAAATATGTTCAATACGTTCAGTATTGCATCGACCACTTGTGTGAAAGGTTCATATAAAAATGTATCCCACTGAAGGAAGCCGCATGAATTATTACGTTCTGATTCATGATGCTGATGATACTCCACCGTGTAAGAAGAAGAAATGTAACAAGTAAGTTTTAATTAACTTAATGAATTTTATACTTTATAAATATTTTTTTACACCTTTTAAATATTTATATAAATAATATTGTTTTTACTCCTTAGCATTTCATCCGAGCCTCGTCGCGCGGTTCGTATATTCGGAAGACGATACGCCTTAATCCCGACGTCATATAAATATTTGGATATTTGAATAAACGTAGGAGCTGTGTCATGCGGGGAATTGGTTCTTAGTGACAATCGAGGCAATCAAATAATATTGCCTTTTGAAACGTGGAAATCGCTAATGCAGAAACATGCGGACATTGAACGGCTTCTATAATCGACTGAAAACCCTTTGCGGATTTGAGATTTGACATCCGAAGTGATTATAGTGTGTGTGTGTGTGTTGTGTGTGTTGTGTGTGTGTGTGTGTGTGTGTGTGTGTGTGTGTGTGTGTGTGTGTGTGTTGGAATATTGAATATTATAGAAATAGGATTATCCAATAATTCTTTATATATGAAGCCATCATCTCTATTATATTTATTCGATTTTGAAAAATGTATGGATCATATGTTTTACTGGCTATGCGAAAATACGCATATCGTAAATGAAAAATTCAAACAATTTGTAACTATTGTACAACGTAATAATATCGCTAATATATGCGACGCTACAAAAGCGATACATGAAAGTGATATGTTTAACGGCGAATCATTCATAGATTGCGAATTATTGACATGAGCTGTAAATGATATTCTTTACGATGTTTGTAATAAATAAGTTATTTTACTATTTATCTGTGAATATAATTATTTATCCCATCCTTTATGTTTGAATAAAACAGTGTAATAAATATGCACAGTCTGCAAAATGTAGCATGCAAACGCTGTCTCTTTCTCTCCCGAGTGCATGCGAACGCTATTCCTCTCCCACGTGCATGCGATCGCCTCGCACTATCCTTCTCGCACCGCCTTGCAAATGCTCTCTCTCTCTCTCTCTCTCTCTCTCTCTCTCTCTCTCGTCGGCATGGGTTAAGAGACGTGTTAAACGTGCTCCTGTTAAGAAGGAAGATTTCAGTAGGAAATAGTTGTTTCGTTAAGCCGAAATTTGTACCAAGGGTGCAAATAAGGACGGAGTATCAGTGGGAGTGAGGGTGTGAGACAGTAGTAATTTATAGAGTGGAATATTAGAGAGTGAAATAATTAAGTGAAAATAGTTTGTTCTGCTGATTCAGCAGAAGTCACGGTGACTACGCCCTGGCAACGCATACGGTGGTGATGAGTTAAAGCTGTAACCGAGGAAGTCGATAAAGAAGATTAATAATGAGTACTGCATATAGATCGGCAGGGAGCTGCTTTATATGTAGGCAATGTAGAAAGGAGATAAAAACGCAGCTGATAAAATGCCTTCCGTGTGATATGAAATTCCACCCGAGTTGTCACAAATTGCATAAGGTATACAATGCGGATAAGGAAATTGTTAATTGTCCTGGAAGATTTGAAATATTTACTATAAAAGATAGTAGTGGAGGTGAAACTAGTGCGGGGATGACGGAAGATACCCAACAAGGAGGATCTAGCATGGAGAAGAAGTTAGATTGGTTGGTGGATAAAATCAATTTGATTGAACATATAGTGAAAGAGGAAACAGCGAATTTGAGACAGGAGATAGAAGAAATGAAAAAGATGTTAGATTTTAAAAAAACAACGACGAAGGAAATGCAAAAAATAGTGAATGCAAGTGGGGAAAGAGGAGAAATAAAGAAGAGCTATAGTGAAGTTATGAAAGGAAGTCCAACAGAATCAGTATTAGTCATTAAACCAAAAGATAAAGAAGAGAACAAATCAAGTGAAGATACTAAAAAAGACGTTAAAAAAATTGATGTTTCGAAATTAGGAGTAGGAATTACAAAAATGAAAAAAGTAAGAGGAGGAACAATTGTGGTTGGATGTGAAAATAAGGCACAAGCGGACAAACTGAAAGACGAAGTTGTGAAGGACTTGGGACAAAAATATGATGTACAAGCACCAAAAAAGAGGAAACCGAAAGTGAAAATATTTAATATTGATAATGAAGATTGTGAGGATGAACGGATCTTTTGGGAAAAAGTTGAAGAGCAAAACGGAATACAAAAAAACACCATTGACGGGAAGATTATACGGAAAGTGACAAAAGCAAACTTTAAAAAGACAGTGGTAATAGCAGAAGTGAATATAGCAACAAGAGAGAAGCTTTTGCAAATGGAAAAACTAAAAATAGGATGGAACATATGTAAAGTGATAGACTACATAGGGATTATAAGGTGTTATAAGTGTTGCGGTTTTTATCATTTTGCGAAGGACTGTACAAAAAAAGAAGTGTGTGGAAATTGTGCAGATCAGCATGCGACCAAAGATTGTAAAAGTAATTTAATGAAATGTGTAAATTGTGAAGATAAAGCTAAGAACTTTAAAATTAAGAATTTAAAGTCAGATCATTCGGCTTATGATAGTAGTTGTCCATGTTTAAAAAAAGAAATAGAAAAGCAGCAAGAAAAAATACAATATGAGGACATATAGCAATTATCATATGTAAATAAGAGTAGAAGTAAAATAATCTGTTTGAATGCGCAAGGATTTTTAAAGCATAAAGATGAAATAGAAAATGAATTGATAATAAAGTATAAACCTAATGTAATAGGATTTACGGAAACGCATATAACAGAGCAGATAGAGGAACATGAGTTACATATTAATGGATATGTATGTGTGCGATGTGATTCAGAGTCGAGTAGAACAGGCGGAGTGTTGTTATATGTTAAGGAAGGCATAAGATTTGATGTCATTGTGATTGATAGGTGTGAAGGAAATTGGTGGACAGTAATAGTAAAAATTAAAGATAGCAAATATAAAGGTATAATCATGATAGCTTATCATTCACCTAACAGTAAAGATAGTAAGTTTATAAATTTCTTGGAAGAAACAGGTATAAATGTAATGCGGAATGACGATGTTATAATAATGGGTGACTTTAATATAGATATGAGTGTAAATAATTATATTAGAAATAAATTAGCTAGAGTAATGAATTCTCTAGGATTAATACAACTGGTGAAGGAAGCAACAAGAATTGTACGGCATTCAGAAACATTAATTGATCTGGTCTTTAGCAACGTAAAAATGACAGTTGAGATATGGCATGAACCCAAGATAACGGATCACTCTGCAATAGTAGTATATTGGAACTTAGATAAGCAAATAGATGAAAACAAAGTGATTATATATAGAGACTATAAGCGTATGGACAGAGAGAAATTTAAAGAATTGATAAACGCTGGTATGGCTGAGATTGGAGGAGATAATGTTGATACATTAGCAAATTCATTGGTAAAAGAAATTGTTAACTGCATTGATTTAATGGCACCATTGAAGACGATAGTATTAAGACAAAATAGGCAGGGAAAAAGTTGGTTTTGTGAAAACGTAAAATTATTAATAGAGCAAAGGGATGAGGCGTACAAAGCAGCACGTATAAGTAAAAGTGAAGAAGATTGGGAAGTATTTAGAAAGTTGAGGAATAAAACGGTTGATATTTGTAGGAAAGCAAAAGGAGATTACTTAAAAGCACAGCTAGACAATAAAAAAAGGATTCAAAAAGCATGTGGAGGGTGTTAAAGGAAATGATAAAGGGTAAAAAAACGGATAAAAAATATGATGAATTATAAATTGAAAATAGAATAAGTTACAAGGCAGAGGAAATGGCGGATACATTTAACTGTTATTTTGTTAATAGTATTAGGATATTAAGTAGTACAGAGCAAGGGGACGTAGTTATAGAAAATGGTAGATATAGTGATAATGTATGGGAAGTATTTAATAAAATAGAAGAGGAACAATTATATAGAATAGTACGGAAAATGGAGAACAAAGCAGGGACAGAAGAAGGTATAAATGTAGAGGTAATGAAATGTGTAGTTGAAGTAGCAGCTGATAAAATTTGTTATGTTTTTAACGAATCGATGGAAGCAGGAGTGTTTCCAAATGATTGGAAAAAAGCGATTGTAGTTCCAATACCCAAAGTGAGGGGAACGAAAAAAATTGAAGAATTTAGACCTATAAATAAATTGCCAATTTATGAGAAAGTTTTAGAAATAATAGTACAGAAACAACTAATAGAATATTTTGAAATAAATGAGCTGTTTACGGAGTGTCAGTCGGGATTTAGAATCAAGCATTCATGTGAAACGGCGTTGCAATGGGTTTTATCTGATTGGAAAAGATATATAGGAGAAGGAAAAATAATAGGAGTAGTGTTTCTAGACTTAAAAAGAGCTTTTGAAGTAGTTGATAGAAAAATATTGATTAGGAAGTTACAATGGTATGGGATAAGTGGAGTGGTATTAAATTGGTTCAAAAGTTATTTGGAAAAAAGAAGTCAAAGAGTAAAGTTTAATGGGATAGTATCAGACTCTATTAATGTAGAATTAGGAGTACCGCAGGGGTCAGTTTTAGGACCGCTGTTGTTTTTAATATATATCAATGATATTGTGGAAGTAATTAATGATAATTGTGAAATAAGATTGTTTGCTGACGATGCGGTAATATATACGACAGGGTATTCAAGTAGGGAAGTGAATGATAAGTTAAATGAACAAATGGGAAAAATAGATAAATGGGTACAGAGAAATAAATTGTGTGTAAATGTAGAGAAAACAAAAGTTATGTTAGTAAGAGGAGTGAGAAAGAAAGTTAATGAGGAAATTATAAAAATTAAATTAAGAGGTAAAGAATTAGAAATAGTGACAGAGATTAAATACTTAGGAATAATAATTGATAGTAATCTAAATTTTTCAAAGCATGTTGATTATATAAGTAAAAAAGTAGGAGCAAAGTTAGGGGTTATGAGAAAAATAGGTAAGGATATATCAGCATACATGAGATGTATAGTATATAAAGCAATAATTGCCCCGTTATTTGAGTACTGTGGTTCAATTTTGGTAGGGGTTAGTAAAACAAATGTGCAACATTTGCAGAAATTGCAAAATCAGGGTATGAGAATTATTCTTAGGTGCAATAGAAGAGTAAAAATTGTTCATATGTTGGAAGCATTGCACTTTATGTCAATTAAAGAAAGAATTGAATATAATGTTTGTATAATGGTGTACAAAATCATGAGAGGTTTATGTCCGAAATACTTGCAGAATAAAATAGATGTAGTACAACATGCAGTAGGAGTAAGAACTAGGCAAGTAGGAAAAATATATATAAATAGATGTAAGACTAGCGAGGAGCAAAAAATGTTATGGTTTATAGGATTAAGATTATATAATGCATTACCAATTGAAATAAAAAATGAAGAAAAAATTCAAAGTTTTAGGAAAAAGTTAACAAGGTATATTATAGAAAAAGAGAGAGAAGCAAATGTACTGTAAAAATATAATTAATATAATTAAAGTTAAGTTAAGTTAAGTATTAAGTATTTGTATAATGAAGTGTAGCTACTGTAGCTAATAAATTATCATCATTCATTCATTCATTCGCTCTCTCTCTCGCTCTCTCTCTCTCCCTCCCTCCCTCCCTCTCCCTCTCCCCCTCTCTTTCTCCCTCCCTCCCTCTCCCTCCCCCCTCTCTTTCTCCCTCCCTCCCTCCCTCCATCCCTCCCTCCTTTCCCCTCCCCCTCCCCCTCCCCCTCTCCCCTCCCTCCCTCCCTTCCTCCCTCTTCTCTTTCTCTCTCGCCCCTCCCTCCCTCCCACCCTTCCTCTTCTCTCTCTCTCTCTCTCTCTCTCTCTCTATCTCTCTCCCTCCCTCCCTCTCTCTCTCTCCCCCTCCCTCTCTCTCTCTCTCTCGCCCTCCCTCTCTCTTTCTCTCTCTCCCTTCCTCTCTCTCTCTCTCTCTCGCTTCCCCCCCCCCAATGCGAATGCTATCTCTCTCCCACATGCGAACGCCTCGCGCTATTTTTCTCCCACACATTGCGAACGCTTCGCGCTATCTATCTCACACCTACTCTACCATAGTACTATATCTTATAATAGACTAGACATCAGAGAAGTGCGTTACGCGCGCGCTAATATTTAGTTATTTAGCAATTTTCATTTTTTAATTTTTACAAAAAATAAATATACAAATCAATCATGCGATTATCTGATATTTATTAATTATCAATCTTGCAATAATTTTGCATTTGAGAGCTGCCAAAATTTTAATGTTTCTTGTTTTTATTGTTTAGAAAAATGCCGATGACGAAATTTTGCAAAATTTGCAACATTTGAGCGTAAACTCAACCGGATTATTCATTTGCTGGAAAATCAAAAAGATGAACAAAATGAAGTACAGGAGGTTGATCTCTTTCAACTATCGAATTTTCCCCTCACTACGGTGGAGCAAATAGATGCATTTAATAAGAAATTGGAGGATGTTAACGTTCGACGACAATTTGTAAGTATTTTGTTATTTTTAAAATATTTACATAAATATGCATTATGATCGCTGTAAATGAAATATTAAAATTCGAAACTCTATCCATCATAAGCAATTTTATATTTATTATACAATTTTAATTTGATTAATAATTGACTAGAGTTAGTATAATTAATTTCATATAATTTCAAGTAATGTTTTTATTATTTAAAATAATATTATTTTAATTAATTTATAAAAATGTAATTAATTAAAGCTACCGACGCAATTGAAAAAAGAAAGAATGGAGTGAGTTGTGCGATCAAATAATAATATACAGGGTGATTCAAAACAACCTTCTGTCCTTGCAATGTCATATACTTGACACTATTCTAAGACGATTTTTCCTTTGCTAAAATTTTTTCCGAGGCTTAGTTTTTAAATTATAAGCCAAAATAGTTAACGAATTACGGGCCGCGTACGCGAGGCAGGCAGGAGCGGTGCAACTCACCGTCCCATGCTGGTGATTACGTGAGGCGCTCGCTGCAATCAACTATTTGCTACATGCGATGAAGTATATGTGTGAGAGAGAACGTATACGCGTATACACTCACATAAATATTATCTCTCTCTCTCTCTCTCTCACTCACTCACTCACTTACTCACTGACTCTTACCTTGTATGTAGAGATTCGTTGCCCTCATACGACTCAATAAATAATATTTCCGTATGATACGAGTAACTAGCAAACTTTTTTTCACTCACAAATTGTACCACTTATCGAACTTTTACGAATTAATCCACGCATCGATAAACTGAATTTATTAAAAAAAAGATGTTATTATACGTCATTATATTTTTATATTTTATAGTTTCATGTTTTCGAAACTATCGAATTTACAATGTCGGAGGCTTTAGCCGATCACAGGACACATGATAGCGTCCGCGTCGATCACGCGTAATGTGATACATTCAGTCGTTCGGCAGCCGGCAGCCGGCAACGCTAGTACCGACATGACTTGCTTGTTGTCGTCACGCAGTCTCCGCATCGAATAACGCGTTTCTTTCTTCGAGTTATTTTAATAATTAATCGGTAGTAATCGATAGATTGTGATTAGCCGTAGATTGTTATAATCGTTAATAAATTCAATTTATCGATAAAGTGCGTGGATTAATTCGTAAAAGTTCGATAAGTGATACAATTTGTGAGTGAAAAAAAGTTTGTTAGTTACTCGTTGTATATAGAGGAAGTATTACACTTAGGAAGTATTATTTATTGAGTCGTATGAGGGCAACGAATTATTACATAAAAGGTAAGAATCAGTGAGAGAGAGAGAGAGAGAGAGAGAGAGAGAGTGAATGAGAGAGAGAGAGTGCGTGTGTGCGATCAGCTGTTTGCTACACGCGATGGATGTAAAAAAGGAAGATAGAGAGAGAGAGAGAAAGAGAGTGCGTGTGTGCGATTAACTGTTTGCTACATGCGATGGGTGTAAAAGAGAGAGAGAGAGAGAGAGAGAGAGAGAGAGAGAGAGAATGTGTATGTGTGTGTATACGCGTATACGTTCTCTTTCACACATACACTCCATCGCATGTAGCAAACAGTTGATCGCAGCGAGCGCCTCACATAATCACCAGCATCGGACGGTGAGTTGCGCCGCCCCTGCCTGCCTCGCGTACGCGGCCCGTAATTCGTTAACTATTTTGGCTTATAATTTAAAAACTAAGCCTCGGAAAAAATTTTGGCAAAGGAAAAATCGTCTTAGAATAGTGTCAAGTATATGACATTGTAAGGACAGAAGGTTGTTTTGAATCACCCTGTATGTATCATACAATATATAATATGAAATACATTTTGTTACAGATTCAAAGAATGTCACAAGTGGACGGAGAAACCATTGTAAAAAGCATTAATAAATAAAAAATGGGAGTTTCCATTTAAGATTTTAAAGTTGACCTTCATATGACCTTCAAATGATTTTCCAAGGTCAAATCATTGTCACCATCTTATGGCCCCCTTGAAGCCACACAACTTTTGTTTGAAACATTTTTCTCTTCCGGGCTTGGTTTTTGAGATATTCGACTGGATGTATTAAAATGGGCCACCCAGTATATATATATAATTCTATATATTTATATATATATAAAATTATAAAAATATATATATATATAAATAAATAAATAAAATATATAATAAAAAGAAAAAAATAATATAAATACGTAGATATTTATGTAAACAAACATTCTGTATAATTTTCATTTACCAAGCATAACTCTTCTTGGTATTAGGTATAGACTTGATTTTTATTACATTTTTTGTAGCTATTGTCTTGAAGAAAGATAAATCTACGATCACCGAAATCGAAGCATATATGCAGGAATGGTTGCGACGATCTGGCAATAGGATAAGGGTATTACTAAAAAAATAAAAATATTATGGTAATTATTTACTATAACGGACCCAGCTCCAATCACATTGACCTTGATATATGTTGTCAAGGACTTAATCCTGAATAACTTTTTCTTATAACTTAATCGGCGGTCTCTTATAATTTGTTATAGCCCGAACAGGCTATACACGAATTATTAAATATATTATTCTAAATACATATTATTTTATATGATTGCTCAACGTGTAACGCGAATACAGATCATGTTACGAGCGTTGACCGAACAAAGCGCTGACAACGCGAGCCACGCGCTAAGCCCGAGCGACCGTGCAATCATTTCATTGCGAAAACGCGGAAATCAGGGCAAGCGGAAGAAGGACATTGCGAAAATGCAACGTAGAAGTCCTACTTAAAAGCGAAATAAAAAGGAATAAAGAAATTGTGAAAGTGCAAGCAAAGAAGTTCTATTTAGAACTTCTTAACTTGCATTCGGATATTGCCAAAATCAAGCGATACGACACACAGCCTTGTCGCTAAACGACCCCCTCCCGGGTAGCCAAAGGGAGTTAATAAAAAGGCCCACCGCTAACGAACGGCGGGCAGTCTTTACCATTAATATTACGCGGGCAATCTTTATTCCTTTACGCGAGCAATATCTCTAACAACCGCGAGTGTCAAAACGAGTATCAATAATTATTAAAATATTGAATAACCACGCAGTCGGCAAAAATATATACAAAGAAGCGAGAGGCGAGTCTCGAGACCGAAACTCGACTCTAGACACGCGCACGTTAAGATATCCGTTATCGTGATACGCGACGCGAGCGAAAGTGCGGGAACATTGTAATCAAGTCACAAATAAAATAGATATTAATATATTTATTTAACTGAAAAGGTGTCATTTTAAACAAACAACAACAAGTGAAGTTCTCAGGCGGAGCCCGAATTCCCAAATTCCTTCCGGCAAACGATCCCAACTACCGTGCCTCTCCGGAGCCACAACAAATTTTTGAGATATTTAAAGTTTAAGTTGGATTCGAAACGAAAATTTGGTTTAAGTTATACGACGTAATCCACACCAAATTTTTGTTTTAAATAAGAAATAGGTTTGAGTTAGATTATATCTTCCGGAAGTGGAGCCCCCCCGCAGGGGGGGCGGCGGAACCCACTGCATCCATGCATATACTTTACAATGCAAAACGAGGTTCAGCCCAGAATTGTTGTGTGAATGGGAAAGTGTATGCGTGGATGTAGTGGGTTCCGTCCCTCCTGCGGGGAGACTCCACTTCCGGAAGATATAACCTAACCCAAACCTATTTCTAATTTAAAATTAAAATTTGATTTGGGTTAAAAGAGGAGGGGGGGGGGGACGCACTGTATTCATGTATATACTTTACAATGCGAAACAAGGTTTAGTCCAGAATTGTTGTGAGAATGGGAAAGTTTATGTATGAACGTAGTGAGTCCCCCCCCCACTCTATTGTTGTGTTTCGTCCTGTAAACAGAGAATGTGTTGAAATCGATTTTTGAAATAATGGCAACATTGTGTATCCCTTAGATGAAAACAGTACATTTGCAACTGTAGAATAAATAAAATTTTTGATTCCTATGTGTACTGATTTTTTCTAATATTATATTAATTATGTAAAGACCTTGTTTCACATTTAAATCAGGGTTCTGATGCAGATGGACCTCGTTTCTTGCGTGGAAATTACAAACTTATGTAAAAATTAATATTTTATTTTTCAAACTTTATTTGTTAATAACTTTTTAATAAACAATGACCGCCGATTAAGTTATAAGGAAAAGTTACTAAGGATTATGTCCTTGACAACATATATCAAGGTCAACGTGATTGGACCTGGGTCCGTTATAGTAAATAATTACCATTCAAATTGACATTTTCAAAAACTTGATTAATTTAATCTTATTATATTATTTAAATGTATTATATGTAACAATATTATACAATTAAAGTATAATATAATCAAATCGATCAAGTTTTTGAGAAATATCACTATTCTAATGAAAATGTAGTAATAAATATAGCCCAGACAGCACAAAATATCCTCAGGATCATCCTGAATATGTCCAGGACGGTTCAGGACATTTGTAGGATGTTTTAAGATATTATTATAAATATATTTATAAAAGTTTAATATGCATACATAATTATTTTTACTTGTGTCGGCTATTTTATATAATTTAGAAATCTTAAGTATTATAATAGGTATTAATGTCCTATAAATGTCCACTGGATAACCCTTGGATGTCTGTAGGATATATCTGCCCTGTCTATTACATTGGATGTCTTTTGGATTTCCAGAGGACATATACATGTGCAATTAATTGTTAACGTTAATTTCGTTTAATATTAATAATTGAGTTTGATGCGCACATTTTCATATATCCAAAATTTTTATTTATTTAATATTTCATGAAAAATGTTACCGTTCGCAACATTCCAAAAACTTTACAAACAACAGTATTCAACCGCTAGTTCGTTTGTTTACCGCTATGCGACACGCGAACTCGTATTTGAGATTTGGTCATGAGAATTATATAAAGCTTGCAAAGAGCAACTGACAAGAAATTACAAATGTAATTATTTTCTATCAGTTCAATTTCTGATGCAATCCCAACATAGGGAATTCAGATATTGGATTGTTTAGAAAATATTACACAACTCAAACCCGGGAGCCAAACCTAAAATATTCATGTACAGCACGAAAGCCTCAAATATTAAAGAACCGTGAACTATTTTTAATATTAGATTTTTAATATTGGCAGTAAATAACAAAACATAATTTTAATTTATATTTAAATTTTAAAATTTGCTCCTTGAAACATACGAAAAATATCCCTAACATATCCTATAAAAATCCTTTGGATGTTCCACAGGATCTCCCTGGATTCTCCAGAGGTTAATATACGGCTATCATTTACTCTTCCTCAGGACATCCAGAGGAGATCTGAGGATTACAATGGGATATCCTGAGGATATCCTACATGTATGTCCTGGATACCCTTTGGACGTCCTAAGGACATCCTTGTGCTGTCTGGGAGATGACGTCAAATTGTCTAAAAATCGACTTATAGTCGCCATAATATTGGCTAAAAGTCGACTTAACGTCATCATAACATTGATTAAAAGTCGACCTATACTCGCCAATAATAATAGACGGTTAGACGATTTTTAATCGCCATAAAGTAGACTATATAAGTCGACTCACGGTCGACTATAGTCAAGACATTTGTCGCCTGTTAGTCAACTATAAGTTTGCGTTTAATCTAACTTTGAAGTCGACTTTAGACTTCTTCTGCCGACTGACAGTCAACTAACAGTCGACTCTGTGTTGTTTGGGATACAACAACAGTATAACATATGTTCTATTCCATGTTATATTTATGAGTGAGAAATTACAATTAACCAGCAACTTACCGGTAATACTTATGTATATTATTTGCAACATTCCCTTTTATTGATCCTATATAACATTAATATAACAGTGTTTACTGAGATATATTATACTTTGACGTATTAAATTATCGACGACGGTCAGTAATTATAATATAACCTATATAAGAACAATAATTTATCGGCTGCAAGTGCTGCTAACATCATCCCATACAGCATAGAACATTTCAATTACATTGCAGCAATGTTACAATATTGCAAGTTGCAATATTCTAGAGACGGTACAGGAACATGTCACTATAATATTTTATAAGAAATATTACTCTGCAACATTTTATAAATATATAAATATTAAAAATTTATAAATATTAAAAACTAGTATTTATATAGTTGCTAGTTCGTTAGTTTACAGCTATGCGACGAATGATGCGTTATTCATCTCGTATTTGAGTTTTAGTCATGAGAATAAATAAAATTTTAAATTTTACAAATAAAATTATTTATATTTAATTATTTATTTAATTAAATTATTATTTTTGTCATATAATATCTCAGAAACTATAAGAGACCGCCGCGCCGGTTAAGTTATAAGGAAAAGTTACTCAGAGTCGTGTCCTTGACAACATATATCAAGGTCAAAGTCATCGATGAGGTCTAACCTAATATGCATATTTACCAAAATATTAATTATGCATTAATTACATTTATATATAATGTATAAATAAACATAATACATGAATGCGCGTTTACACATAATTACCAGTTGTCGAAAACATGATTCAAAGTCTTAAAATATTCCTTCAATGATTCCATAATCATTTTCCAACAATGTATTTATCATAAATATGTTAATTGATAATGCATTGATTCAATGTAAATTGATCAAATGTAAACATTCGTTCAATTTCGCTAATATAATCTAACTTTGCTCAATATGACACCTATTAAAAAAATCACTTCTCTTCCTTACACCTTTCCACGATACTCTTAATGACCGTTAATAACTTTATCACTTTTCTCCTTGTGTTACACTATTTCTCGATATTTAAGCATATTTAATAAATCAATAAATACAAAAAAATATTTGATCTTTTCTGGTTATATCATTTATTAGAATACATTATAGAAGGAATTATATACCTTTTATGTACATACGTTTATTCAATAAAATGGACTTGTTTTATATTCATATTTGTTTGAGATTAGGCGATGGACCATAAGCGGCTCGGAACTGCCGCGCGACGTGTAGTTGCCGTGCGCGCGAATCGAGACCAACGGCACGTCGACATCACGCGCCTATCATATCATTGCGAGCCGCCGGCCCTGGCGCCCAATCGAGGGCGGCCTTTTCGCGACCAAGCGGAAAGGCACGTAAAACAAACGCCGTCGCCCTTCGCGAAGGATCCGAAGATCAAATCGCGACAAACAAGTCTAACAAAAACGGTCAGCGGAAATACGTAATTTTCGAGAATTTTCCGGATCTTTCGAGAAAGAGACGAGGTAATAAAAGTGAGCCGACGGCCGGGCCCGACGTATTCCACTTAGAGTTATCGACGCGTGTACGCTTTTCGAGTGATAAGAGATTTTAAACCGTTTAGATGAGATAATTTATTTAGCTACCGTTGTGTGTGACTACCGGATTTATTCCGAGACAGACGATCTTTCGCTGTATATCCACCGCGTGCATATCACATCCGTGTGCATTCGCGCGAATCTCGTGTTAATCACGGCGTATACAGGGTGTTCGACCTAGAATCACCGGCATCTGTTGCGCGTTTTACCGATCTGTCGGCCATCACATCTCGCGCGCAAAGTCTTTCGCGGCATCCTCGCTCGCACGTCCGCTCATTATCGCAAACAATATTAAATGACGCTTCGTAATAAAAAAAATTCCTTTCTATTGCTTTCTATATTTTGATATTTATTCACTTACATAATTTATATTATTGTTAATTATACAATTTGTATACAGTATAATATTTATATTAAAATTATATCTATAAAATATCTATACAGTTTAACTTCTGTATTAAAATCGTATCTATAAAAATAAAATTATATCTTGTTAAAATTATATCGTGTTTTAAAACCTTGTTTGTGATATTGCGCGGACGTGCGAGCGAGGATACCGCGAAAGACTTTGTGCGCGGAATGAAACGGCGGACGCGACGGATCGGCAAACGCGAAAGCAGTTAGACGTCGGTGATTCTAGGACAAACACCTTATGTATACGGTAATTAACAGAAAATTCATGCGCATGAATACGGATGCAATCGTAATTTGCACGCGGCGGATAAACAGCAAAAAATCGTCTGTCTCGGAATAACTCCGATAGTCACACGCAACGGCAGTGAAATAAACTATTTCAAGCAACTATGTCGAATTTTAATCACACGAACAGCGTACATACGTCGATAACTCTAAGCGGAATGCGCCGGGTCCGGTCGGCTTACTTTTATACGACCGTCTCCTTCGTGAAGGATCCAGAAGATTCTGACAATGGTTTTAGAATGGATAATACGTCTGGTGGTGGACGTCACGTGGTCGACGTAGTTAGATACACAAGAACAGGTCTGAGAAGCGACAATTCTCGCAGTCCCACATTTTTGGCCGCCAATCGGCAGAGCTGTGCGCATTCCAGTATGATATATAGTTCAGTGGAGTCGCCCATAGCAAATCAACGCAATCTCAAACAAATCTGTTGAATGATTGACAATAAGAGATTGAGCATTAAGGTAAGTTGTGTTTGTGTCCGTTCAAATTCAATATAGTATATATAAGCTTTGTAAAAATATATACTGTTTATATATTTATAATTCCTCCGAAAAAAAATTTCCTTTCTATTAAATAAAACTTTAAAAAAATTACATCCATGTATATACCGTATAATGTAGTAATTTATATTTTTCAGAAAAAATATAAATTTTTACAAAAAGCAGTGATATTCCACTAAAAAAGGCCTGACAAAGGTAAAAGAAATATAAACAATATCCCAATTTACGCACGCAATAAAAGGCTTAAAAAATTATTTATCTCTAAAAAACAGTTTAAAAAAACTCTAGAAAAAATAGCTTATTAAATAATTTTTCTCTAAAAAATAAAAAACCGCTAAAAAATAAATAATAAAGACTAAATATGAAATCAAAAAATAAATAGCCGAATACTTAGAAGTAATTCAGTTTGTGAGGATTTGTAATTTGAAATAGTATTTGTCATAAAATCAATCTTGGATTAATAGAAATATTATTGTTTCTCTCGAGGAAATTAAAATGCATTTTCTAATGCATTTTAGGAAACCTAACTTAACATAACATAACCTAACTTAACATGCATTTTAATTTCATTAAAAAATTACACTATTACACGGTCGAACAATTAAGATTCGAGACTCGCTTCGCATTTCCGAATGTTTGACCCGTTTGTGCTGCCATTTTAGAGGGTTATTCACAATTTAATATTCGACACGTGGTAAAAGTTTTAAATTATTTGGTTCAAATTAATGAGATACAGTTACGCAAAGTTGTGTTACAAAATTTTGTTTAAAAATTGGTGTAATGAAGGAGCGCTTGACAATGCGCCAACATTAAATTCTGCATTAAATTAGAAAAGTCTCCAACAGAAATGTTACATTACAAATGATTCAGCAAGCCTAATCCTCTGAAGCAAGCCCTTTCAAAATTTGATTCATGTTTTTTTATGTTATCTATATCTTCAAAACGTTACCCTTATGCATATTTAACTCTCCTTAGGCTTGTTGAATCATTTGTAACGTTTCTGTTGGGAACTTTTCTAATTTCACGCAGAATTTAATGTTGGCGCGTTATCAAGCGTTCTTTTCCATTACACTGTTACGTCCAGACTCGAGGAAGGATGAGTCGACGGAAGGGCGCAACAACTATCTTTTATTTTCCCGAAGTTAAACGTCTCGTGGCGTTCGGAATCGGGTCGAACGAACTGATAGGTCCGCAAAGCAGGTAAACGACCGTTCGGATCGCTATTACGCTGTTTATTCAGACGTTCGTTCGGTGGTCCCTTTTCGGTCAGGGAATTTAATCCCTTTTACGCGGGATGGGACCTAGTGCGATCTCCGTACTGGGAACGAGAGAGGGGTTAAGAAATGTTTAATTAATGAAAAAAAAATATAATTTTATTCATTATAAAAATAAAAGTTCGAATACATGATATATAATATATATGTAGGAAGTGCTTACATTATCGTGTGAGTGTGAGTGATTGTGTGTGGTTGAGCTTATCGCTCCGCGGGTGTTACAATGGTACGGAGGGCATCAGTCAGAATGACGAGGGAAAGTCTCTACCGTTAAATTTTAGGTTCTGACTGGTTAATACAATGTAAAGGTTTAATAATAAATAAAAAAAAATTAAAACATGTGTGTGTATGTGTGAGAGTGAGTAAGAGGATGCGGTATGAAGGAGGGAGAAAGAGAGAAGGGGGAATTTTTAGATTTGGTTAATCTTGGTAAGATGAGTCGGCTTCCAGGTCGGGCAATTCGTTGCAAAACTCTTCTATCGCTTGGTCGAATTCCGACTCTGAAAGGTGCGGGGAAGTTGGGGGTGAATTGTTAAGGAGGACAGTAGATAGAGAGGAGAATGAACGAGGGGAAAGCGGAAGTTCAGTGACTTCGGGGAAGTAGATTGGGGAGTAGCTGGGGGAGGGGTAGTTAGGCGAGAGGGGAAGAGTGGGTCTAACAGATATTGTTGTTGAATTGTTATTGCGAGTAGCGCAGAATCGGCATTTTACCGGCGTTCGAGTCCTCTGACTCCTGCGAATGACTGTTTGGCTTGGACTGCCGGATCTGGTTTTCACTATGAAAACCAGCGTTAATATAATATACGTAATGCGTTATATCTCACGAGGGTTAATAGCGTAAATTAAATTGGACAAATGTGACTTACTTTTTGTTTCGTAGGTGAAGGTGTGGAGTCTCTTAATGTGCCGGATTGCCGGGTTCCAGATTAGCCAGGCGATGAGTGCACTGGTATAATTTTTTTGTAGTTTTCGCGGTGCCACGGCACTTAATGAGACTTATGTTAACTGAAGACGCACGCACAGAATAAAACAACTGTTAAGTAAATGAAGTGGTAAGCAGGTGCTAAGTAAGACAGTGAGTGGCCCTTTGGGTCCTCTTTTTATATCTCTTTTTTAGGGGTGTATTCTAATTTCTAAGAGTGGGAATCTTCCAAGTCTCTAACGAATTAAAAATTATGCCAGTGCCCTCGTTAGGCGGGGTGTTTCTCCTACTTTTCGAATTTTTACCCGTGGTGATCGTCGATTGGTGATCTCGATATCAGTTGAGCATTAGATTTTCCTTGCGCACGTGATCTGATTAGAAAGGGTCTTACTATCGTTACTGGATATGTCGTCACAGGAGTTTCATCATTATTGATTTAGTTACGTTTGTCGGATATTTTCTTAGAGAGAATTTTATTATCTTTTCGATATCAATTTATTCTTCCGTTGGAAAATTCTATTTCGAGGATATCTACTGATTTTTATTTATTTTTAGGCGACTGGCGCGGTTTCGTCACCGGTCTCTCGCGTCTTTCCCACGGTTCCTCATAGATATTGATATTGATAAGTGACTAAATGTTTAAAGAAATACGTGGCGCAAGATTCTCTATTTACTGAACGACTTATTTTTATCACCGATCGATTATCGTTGCCGCAACATTGCGGTAGGAAGGAATCGTGGAGTCGCCAGGACGTAACAACACCGACTTTTAAATAAAATTTTGTAACACTACTTTGTATGACTGTATCTCATCAACTATTGAACCAAATAATTTAAAACTTGCATCACATGTGGAGTATTAAGTTATGAATAATCCCCTAAAATGCCAACACAAACAGATCAAACGTTCGGAAATGCAAAGCGAGTCTCGAAACTTAATTGTTCGACCATGTATGTTTACTTATGTTCCCCTCCCAAACAAATATTTTGTATAATTTATAAAATAACACTATTATATTGCGGATTTTATTACAAGTAGTAAATCATATATCTACTTAACCTTTACTGCAATAATTTCGATCACATCGAAATTTCAAATTTCTAAATGCCCATTGCCTAACTGAGCGATTTGTTATGAAATTAAGCATAAGCTTTACTAGATAGGCCAGGAACAAAAAGAATTAAGATTAAAGTGACATACAGAAACTTGATGTGCCCGGGTCGCATTATAAGTCATATCTTTTTATTAATATATTGATAATGATTTCTGATAATTTTTTGCAAATTTTTATTTCAGATCGGGCACGCCAAGTTCTTGTATGTCACTTCAATCTTAATCCTTCTTGTTCCGGGCCTATCTAGTAAAGCTTATGATTAATTACAAAACAAATCGATCAGTTAGTCAAGGGGCATTTTTAAATTTGAAATTAGTGCTCAATGTGATAGAAATTATTGCAGTAAGGTTTAAGTAGATATATGATTTACTATTTGTAATAAAATCCGCAATAAAATAGTGTTATTTTATATATTATACAAAATATTTATTTGGAAGGGGAATATAAGTAATCATAATAGCGTAATTTTCTAATAAAAATAAAATACATTTTAATTTCCATGAGAGAAACTAATATTTCTATAAATTCAACATTGATTTTATGACAAATACTATTTCAAATTACAAATCCTCACAAACTGAATTACTTCTAAGTATTTGGCTAATTAATTATTGATTTCGTATTTAGTTTTTATTTTTTATTTTTTAGATATATATATATATATATATATATATATATATATATATATATATAAATATATATATTATGTATTTGGAATGATAGAAAATGAAATTTTAAAACTTATTTTAAAACAACGAAAAATTTATCATAAAATGTATAGAAAAAGCGAATAGTACAATTTTAAGTTTCTTATGATTTTCTAAGTAAATATATATAAAATAAAAGTTTTTTAAATTTTTCTAATCAATGACCTGATAATGGTAGTATAACAAGATTGGTTTAATTATTCATAAATTCAATATCATTATTTAGGAATTTGCCGATAAAGAAAAAGTTCTCTAAAACAAATTATGACTATACAAATGTATCATTATTATGTAAGAATAATTATTAAAAGATATAAAGTGTAGCATTATTATTAAGAGACAAAAAACATTGTCAAATTTTGAACTTCAAGATATAGAAAAGCAGATTTAAATTAAAAAATTAGCAGAATAAAAACGTAGCACAGATATTTAGAATATTTAAAGCAAAAAGAAGACCGATAAAACTATAAACTTTATTTCACGTTTGCTCAAATTGTGCGCACTATATTATGCACATGATTTAGTTACATACAGAAATAATCTTTAAGATAATTTACTCAAAAATTAAAAAAAATATATTTATGAAAAAAACAAGAAAAATTTAGATTCATCACGTTCAATTTCCAAAAATAATTATTTTTTTTTTTATTAATTAACAGTAACTCTCTTAAAAAAAGAACTTTATAAAACTGGCTAATACGATGACAATGTATAGCACAGAGCAAAATATGCCATAATATCTGTAAAATCAGATATGAACTGTGCGATAATTACTCAATATATAAAAGATTCACTTCCGGGGAAAAAAATAGATGGCAGAAATCAGTACAATTATACATTCAATTAAAATCATTTTACATATTAAAATCATTTTACATATTAAAATTCAGCAGTTACGCAATCACAAAGTAAAAACGTGCGAGTTAAAATAGTATTTTGAAAATTATATTCAAATGCGAAATAGATTGTTTATTCAAACTTATGCGCAGTTATAAAAAAATCAAAAAAATATGCAATAAATCTTTTTTGCGTTAAAAATATTAAATTACTCTTTAAATAATATTTTTGGTAACAAATTTTATTGCATTTAAAGCTTTTAATAGCTTTGCACATGTTTCAAAATCATCATATATTTATTAAATATCTCGTCTTTTAATTATTTTTAAGGAAAAAGATTTAAAACTCATAAAAATGTAAAAACTTAAAAGCTTATAACGTATTTAAAGATAGATCTATTTATATATTGTATATACATGCAGAGTGTGTACGCGCGATAATAACCATATCAACGTATGCGAATTACCCGAATGGAAATAATAATATGGCCCCGATTAAGAACTGATCAGGCAAGCCTTAATTAGTGATCGGATCTTGATGAGTACATCCGAACAGAATCTGAATGTTTGCGTTTTAACGCAATGCCCCTATCGGGAATTGATCTGAAGACCTTATCGGGAATCTAATTTATTTAATCGAGATTCTTATCAGGTGATTATGAGGTATAAGCTTATTAATTATATAACGCAAGAGAATGTAATACAAATAATTTTGATAAAGTTTATGTATATTTATATAACATATTTCATAAATGTAATAAAACGGAACAAACATAAACAAAGTAATAACTTTTAATACGTACAATCCTTCACATTATTGAATATTACAGAGTTTTGAATATCTCTTTTTGATGGTAAAACATTATCTTTTTTAAAAAAATGCGAGATAACATCTGAAATACCTCAATGAACTATCATATATACATAAAAAAAAGTTTATTTAGTCCCGTTCATGCCTTATGCCAAACCTACTAGGGTAGACCCGAAGGAAACCTTAACAAGGCCTTATGGTACATCGGGTATACTTTTACTCGGATAGATCGAGTAGGAAAATTCTGTACTATTCTGAGATTTTTGCAATAATTATAGAGATATTAATTTTAAAACAACTGCCAATTCGCGCGAGTACAGAAGAGACATGCCGAGAAGAGATATTTTAGGCCCAGATATAACATAACCCAAATCTACCATATATACCAGGAGTGGATTATTACTAATGGCGAATTCGATTGATGTTCACTCGCTCCGTTTTAGTGGCTAGTAACTTTTTGTTACTAGACGCATGTTTGGAGCGTGTAATTTAATATTGATCCGAGTGCGGTTACTTGCGCTGACCTGGGAGCGATTATAGACACTGATCCCAACATAATGCATTTAGTAACTTTTTTAGTGGTACCCAATAAATGCAATATGTGACTTGTAATCAACAAGAGTAGTATACGCAAGGGTATGTTCTGGACCAGATTTTTTCCCCCACCAAAATCAACTAAAAACACCAAAATCACCTATAAAATCAAGTGTCTGAAGGCGTCGAAGCGCAAACGTCGAAACGCTCGGATCATATGTCACTCAGTAATTAGTCATGTTTAACTGTTATCAACTGTATGGCTCAGGGAGATAACACATGCCTAGTAATCTTGAGATTGTCGGTTCAAATCCCCCCAATTCAAGAGTGTTAAACTCTGAATCAAGATTTTATTTGCCAAGTGCGGCCGGATTGGTAAATAATATGGCATGTAAAAAAAACTGAGCAGCGTTGTGTGTGTGTGTGTGTGTCCTGGCGCCAGGGATAGGAATAGGAAAACCTTCGGTTTTTCGACAAATCTTCGGATTTATAAGAAATTACTTTCTTCGGTTCTTGAATGCGTCTTTCGGACTAAGTCTTTCAAACATGAAGCATTCGACAAGAGCTATACAATTCTCTCTGTCACATCTAGGAAACTAGATATGAATTACAAAAAATTGTATACCTCTGGGGCCCCTATAAGAGTGTTAAACTATGAATCAAGCAATTCAAGAGAATTAAAGTTAACTGGAACTAAAAAGAAAAAAATCACCTGACGGTATGTACTCAAAATAAAAAAAAAGAAACCAGCGCTGGCGAGCACATACCGTCAGGTGATTTTCCTCAAAGAGGTTTTTATACCCTTCGACAATGTTCTAGCGGGTCACTGGCATAGTGTTAATTCACTTGTAAACCTGCTTAAGATGTTCTTTTTTTCTTTCAATTAATATTTTTTCATACTGGAAATATCTTTATTATTTATATAAGAAAATTATTTCATTCTTTTTAATTCAGGTCAAGCGTCTGAAAGACGCCTGAAAGGCTTAGTCCAAAGGACACTTAGTCCGAAGGAAGCCCTTCATGTAAGTCAATCATTACGCTCACATTTTTTAAGAGCTTGACCTCTCCTTCGAAAGTAAGTTTTGATTTATCAAATAAATTTATGTTATCTCCAAGACGAAAATACATTATATTCGCAGGTTTGATATAAGCAGGTAATTTATTTGCGACAAATCTAAATATCGGTCCTTCCACAAAATTTGAATATATACACATCAAGGGCATCCTTTGGACTTAGTCTTTCAGACGCTTGACCCGAAGAGTGACTCCCTCCTGACTTAGTCCTTTGAATTCAGTTTCTTTACCCGGCTCTATAACAGCATATTATGGAATATCAAATATTTTTTTACCATGATGGGTTATTATTAATTTTACAGAACTATACACTCTTAATTCATTATACTTCTCAAATTTAAATTTGTTCATATCAAAAGCTAGTGGTTCTTCTTCTATGAGATTTTCTCTTTCTTCTTCTATGAGATTTTTTAAGTTTTGAATAGCAAATTCATTCCGGGCTAGTAAACCTAGAATAATTTTACCCGGTTCTTTTTTAATAAGAGAAAATCCTTTATTTTTTGTCACTCTTGATTCTATTGTGTCAAATATTTAGTTCATTAATTTATCATTTTTATTAAATTCAACACTAATAGAATTAACTTTTATTAATGCAATTTTATATTTTGGCAACCAGTTCTTTTTTCTGTTTCTAGAATATTTTTCACCTTATTTATGACATTCTTTTAAATATCTTTAGCTGAATTAAGACCTTGATCTAAATTAATAGTTACTGTATACTTTTCATGCACATCATCAGAATTTAGTTCAAATGGGACAAATAAAAATGTAATTTCAGATGATATTAAAGCGTCCTTCGGACTTAGCATCGTACAGATTAAGCGTCCTTCTGACTTAGCGTCCCTTGGACTAAGCCTTTCAGGTGCCTTTTGGGTGCCTTTCGAACTTAGCCTCACGTCATTATCTCCAGGAATATACAGAGTGTTTCAGAACAACCTTTCATCCTTAAAATGCCGTATTCCTGATACGCGTTTCCCGCATCGCTAGGCAAGCGAAAGTTTTAGAAGATCGTTCGTCTTATCTCGCGTCAATCACGCGCTATGCGCCACACGCACGTCGCAACTTACACGGTACATATCGCGTTTCCCGCATTGCTAGGCAACGTAACAATGTGATCGCGCAGTCTCCGCGGTCCGTCGCTAAATAATAATTGTGCAGCAGTTAACAATACGTACCATAAAGATTCACTACGCTGTGAGTGAGCAGGTGAGTGAGTGAATGCGTGAATGAGTGACCGAATGAGAGAATAAGTGTTGTGTAAAAGAGATAAAGAGAGCGAGAAGAAAAGTGTATGCGTACGTGTGTGTGCGTGTATAAACGTGTCTCCCTCATTCCCTCCTACCCTTCCCTTCCTCTCTCTCTCTCTCTCTCTCTCTCTCTCTCTCTCTCTCTCTCACTCTGTCTCTCTTTCACTCTGTCTCTCTCTCACTCTCTCTCTCTCTATCTGTTTCTTCTTTCCTTTTACGCACACACTCCGCCATACACACATCGCGTGTAGCAATCAGCTGATTGCAGCGTCCGATGAGCAGTGATCCGGAACAACTTTAAGCTAAAGTGAGGTTATTTTAAATATGTATTCCTGACATAATTCTAAGACATTTTTTCTTTACCAAAATTTTATTTAAAGCATAATTTTTTGTTATAAGGTAAAACAGTTAGCGACTCATGCGATAGTAATTACGCGTCGGACGGTCAGCTACGGCGCATTGCGCCGCTCCTGCCTGCCTTCTGTACTCGACGCGTGATTTGCTAACTATTTTTGCTTATAACTCAAAAATTACGCTTCAATTCAAATTTTGGTAAAGGAAAAATCGTCTTAGAATCGTATCAGGAATATATCATTTTAAGGATGGAAAGTTGTTCTGAAACACCCCGTACATATCTACCAACCCTATTTCATCAAACTTTGTGTTTGGTAACCTTATGTGAAGTTTATCGAAACTAAAAGATACCCCATTTTAAATTTCCTTTTAATTTGTACAGCATTTATATAAATTAAAAGATTTTAATTTAATTAATTTAAAATTAATTAAAAATATTGAACTATCATTCTATTCATAATCATATCATAAGCTATAGTCTTTGGTTTACAAATACTATGTGGAGGTTGTTTGGATATGTTCGAAGATAGGATGTCGATTGAATGAAAGAATGCACTTTTTCTAGGTAGCAACAATAAATATATATTTTGTCAAACATTATATGTATAAGTGTCAAATTTTACGTAGCCCTGAAAAGGGCCGATTGTGTCATCCGCGGTGACTACTCTAGTGACAGGATTTCTCCTGTCATGAGATACTGGGCCTGGTGCGTGTCCAGTTCACTCAAGGCGTAGCCGGCTTGGTGGAGTTGCGGCGTTTCGCCTTTGAGGCCTTCGGAGGTGTTGGTGGCTTCTCCGTCTGTGTTGCCGTGAAGTGTAGTCTTCTCCCAGTCGGAGTCGGAAGACTGCATGGACTGCAACTGCGTTTGCGGCGTACGGCGATGTACCAGGCTGCGGCGGTCCGTTTGTGTAGCCCGCTCTTGGTCGCCCCGTGGGTATCCGCTCCTGGGCAGTGTTTGCGCCGATGGTGTGAACTTTGCTGGTGGCGTTCCTGGATAAGAGGGTGAGGTGTATTTCCTTATCCGGACGTCCCAGGTAGCTAGAAGGCACCATGGAGGGCACCTGGTGAAATTTGCCGTTGGAAATTCGTTCGGCTCCAGTTTCCAGGGCAGCAAGGACCACTGGACTCGTCGGCAGGCTCGTTCGCTTCTCGCTCTCTTTGTGTCGCTATCGTCGTCCGCTCTCTGCCGTATGTTAACCCCTGGTGAACGGGGCGGGAGCGGTCGTGAAGGCGGATCTACGAAAGTGCTGTTTAACAGCTTTTAGCCGCTCTAGGCGGATACAGATAAAAAGAGTCGTGCTTACGTATCAGTGCTTGCGCTCTCGAAAGCGTGAGCAGACTAATGTTTCTTGCCGTCTTGCTGCCTGATATACTGTTGTTGAAGGTATTGTGATAGCGAGATCGCGATCTTCCCAAATCGCCGCCTCGCGGCTAGGTATTCGACTACCTGAGCCGCTGTGCACGTGTTTATCGCGTGCTCTATGCCGTGAGCGTTGCACGTGATTAGTGCGTGGTCCTTGCTTTGTGCGCGACACGTGATTAGCGTGTGGACCTTCGTTTCCCGCGAGTACTTCGCGCGCCCTGTATGGTATGCGCTTATACTTGGTGATGGATTAACCGCCACATACTACATAACAATTTAATCCCTTGAAAGATTTGGAAGAATCAACAATAAAAATTTTTAGTAATTTCTCCACAGTAGAAATACTCTTTGGTTTATTCCATAAATCAATATTAAAAAGCAATTATATTTTATAAAATTGTCAACCGTGTGAAACTGAGAAATCATTCTATCAGGACCATATAATGCTTCATCATACTCTGAACTTGATTGATACAACTCGTAATAATCTCCTTTTTCAATTTCATAATTTTGAGGTTCGGAAGGATGCCTTTCTTCTCTAAATAATATTTGAATATTCTTAATATTATCATAATCCCAATTTGTTGGATTCTCTTTTTGGTCGTACAGAAATTTATCTTTTATAAAGAAAACAAATGCCTAGTTTGGTTCCTGAGTAAAAACAAAATCATTTAAGGGTATACGTAAAGTATTTAAATTAGGTAATCCTCGATATTCTACACATTGAAAGCATTTATATGTAAACACATATTTACCATCTAAACTAAAATTTTTCAATTCGTCTATTAATTTTGTCGTTGTATTTTCATCATATTCAATATACCAAACTTTTAAACGATAACTTTCTAAATTAATTTTTCCGCGGGATGGAGTTATTTCAGCGTCACTATTCGTAAACAATGAGTCACTCAAATCATCTTTTAAAGTCATTACAAAATGTATGTCTACACCAAATATGGGCTCATCTATATCATCAAAGAAACCAGGAATTAAATCTCCCATATCAATTGTAGGATAAAACAAACCATCACCCTTAATCAAATCATATTTTCTCTCAGCGATAAAACCATTTGCTTGACCATTTCCTTTGCCTTCGTTTGAAATATTAGCACGTTTCTTCAATGTACTAACATGACCCACATTATAATTATTATCCAACTCTGTATTGAATATTGAAACTTTAATCAAACTCCACATGTACGTAAAATTTATACGTCTTTTAATTTCAGGATAAGTATATTTGTATTGTAATTTCACAATTTTATCTTGATATTTCTCAAACAAAAAGGCTTGACATGAACTATGTTTTGATGTCATTTATAAGATTTATTTTTTTTGGCATTTTGGAGCTTTTAATTTGTTATCAAAATATGCGTTATATTTTACGTATGTAATCTCCATTTACCATTTTTATTTTCTTTATGCTTATACATTGATTTTGTTTTTGTCTTACACTTTAGGCAATACATCAATGTCATTTGTCACTCTTAGTCCAAGGAACGCTTAATCCAAGGGACGCCAAGTCCGAAGGACGCCCTTATTTTCAGACGCGCCTGAAAGACTTAATCCATAAGACGCTAAGTCCGAAGGATGCTTATAGTATAAAACATCCTCAATATCACCTATTCCGATTGTCTTTATTATATCTTCCCATTTTATTTTTTTAACTCCCAACAAATAAAGAACTATTATACATAAGTAACCACAAATAGTTGGATCACCTTTCTTTTGTATTCATATACTTTTTTTGTATTCATAATGAGTCTATTTCCCCTGAAATAATTTTTTAATTCTATAGGCGCATCTCCTATAGAATTGTCAGGTCGTAGTTTTTCTATATTAACTACATTCATGGTGGCCAATATACCTCGCTGCTGATAATTTTATATTATTATGACAGGAACAGAAGCGAAGGGCCGGAAGGAACCGGCCGAAAGGCGGCCACTCCACCCGCGCGAAGCGAGGGAGTCCCAAGGACGGAGCGGCGGGAGGACTCTTGACCATGGGAGTATTTTTCGAGATAGGAAAGAGAACCGATCGGACGCTGCCGGAATTCTGTCAGTCAAGCAACAACCGATTTTGAAAATTTTGGGGCGAGGAGCCCACCAACACGGCCGTGACAACCGCAAGGATCGCGAGGACCGCAGGACGGCCCTGCGTAACGCGAAAGCGCCACAAGTGGCGCGATAGCGATTTATCGCGCCGACGTGTCTCCTGCAGGACTCTCGCTCGGCACTGTTCGGCGAGCCTTGAGGAAGGACGCAGGTCGCCCAAAGCGTACGAGCGAGAACAAGATCGCTAAAGAAAGAGCCGAATTCCTGCCGGTGGGACGAGCGTCGTCGACCCAAGTTTGCTGCCGATTTATTGTAGGTAATTAATTCGGATGAATCGCGCCCTTAATAGTTGTCGAGCCACGCGTTTTGGTGGATTAACTTGGTGAATATTTTTGGTAGATTAAGTCGCACGGCCGACGGGCACATGTCGCTCATCCGAATTATGTAAAATAGGCTCTCTCTATTCATTTCGCCGCCGCCGACAGTCATTAATGTTAGTCTCGCGTTTGTAATAATTGTATGTTGCGCATTATCGGGATTTTTGCGTTCACGCGATCGATATTCCTACTCGCGCGAAATATTGCGTCGCGCGATTCGTACATCACAGTCGTTATCGATAGTTTCCGTTCTATCTCTGTGTATTGTTAGCGCGTATCTTGTAAGTATTGTAAGAAATTGGAGTCAGGAGGAAGCGAAATCCTAAAAATTCGTACAAGAAATCTATCGGGTGTCTTTGAGCCCGCTATTAGTTTCCGCGAGTCGTTCGAGTTAGATATTCGGCATTTCAACGCAAAGGTCACCGTCATTGTTATTGAGACGTATATCGGCTTATCGCGAGCAGGACCAACGGACCGATTTGAGTCGTGCAATCTAGTATTTTCTATTATATCGAAGCGGATTCACGAGCGTGCGTAAAGTAGTTACCGGCGTATTCGAGAGATTTCTTTAGTTGTCGCGGCCTAATTAAGTCTCGTACGGCGGAAATCCTCGCGGCCGAAAAGTCGAGTTAAAGCGCGTAAGACGCCCGGTAATTTGATACTGTTGCGCACGGTCGTGCCGATCTCCGCGGAAATAATTTATCTTATTCGCCTGTAAAATAATTACTGTCATCCAAGGCTATTATTTATACGAACTGCTCTATACTCTTGTTTCATTCTTTTTAATATATTATTGTTATCTCTATTATAATACATCGAATGCTCATTTTGGCTCCCGTGTTCTCGATTCTCAAGATTTCTCCCGTCTCCCCCTCTACCATTTCTGATATACTGAATAGCCGCGGAATTTTGCCGTTGCGTTAATTATCGGTCGCGCGATTATCTTTTGGTGTTGCGTTTATCGTGAATGGTGCGGCCTGCCGTACCTGGCGCCCAACTTGGTTTATTTTGCGATTCTGAGAATTTTTGTGGATCGCGAGATCGATATTCGAAATACGCGCCGAAGGTGTACCGTGGGCATCGAAGAACCGCCCGCCGAATCAATAATTATCAATTAAATAATTTCTAAAAGAAATTTACGGTTACAATACATATGTGCATATATATGTTTAAATTATAGTTAAAATTGTACGTGTAATTAAATATTGTATGATGATCAATAATAATAATAGGATAATAGGTAACAAAGTGAACAAATATACAATATGTAAGACACGGGTGCCTGTTTTAGCCTTGGTGATTTGTTGCTTTATTACTATCAATTCGTGTATCACATCAGCAGAATAGGGATAAGCACGATTAGCAATCTTTATTTGATATTATCTTTTAACAATCGTAATTGCAGTTTCGTAGATTAAAATTATATTATCTTTTTTCAATTGTACCAAGAATATAATAGCTATAAGATAATAATAGCTTTTCATAGCTATTATTGGTTTATTACAAAATACACACGTATTAATAATATATTACATAAGATAAATTTTTTATAATGTACAATATACAGGGTGTCCAATAAAGACTGTGCCAACGTTTGTGAGCAGGTAGAGCACAGTAAACTGAACAGAAAAGTCCTGTAACATTTTTTTCTATAACGCTTAATAAAGAAGTTATTATTGAATAAAATCTGCCAATCAGCTCCGACCTTTAGCCGCACGCCTGGCAGTGTGCGTGAGCGCTCCGTCGCTTCGGCGACGCACACTATCAGGCGGATGGCGCACCGATGTGCGTCCGGCTAAAAGTCGGCGCTGATTGATCAAAATTTACTCAATAATATCTTCTTTATTAAACGTTATAAAAAAAAATGTTACAGAACTTTTCTGTTCAGTTTACTATACTCTACCCGCTCACAAGCGTTGGCACAATCTTTACCGGACACCCTGTATATCTATGTTACAACATGGCCACATATTTTCAAAATGTTAACAATTCTTTTAAAATACAATTCTCACACAAAATATAATGTATATAACAAAAAGTATTATAAAAAATATATGTGTAGATGTCTGTGGAATCGAACTTGAGTCTACTGCGTGATAGATTGAACATCTTACACTTTGCCATTACGTATTACTTATATACATATACGCTTTCATGCTATTAGTACTTATTATATTATTATGTATTTATGCAATATTGGTGTGAACAATTGAAGAAAAATAATATAATTGTTAATCTATGAAACTGCAATTATACAACTGTTAAAAAATAATATCAAACAAAGATTGACAATTGTACTTCTTCATCTCTAGCCCTCTCTGATATGATACAGATACACGAAGTATCGATAGTAATAAAGCAACAAATCACTAATTGTAAGTCTAACAGGCACCCGTGTCTTACATATTATATATTTGTTCATTCGGTTATCTATTATATCCTACTATTATTATTGATCATCATACAAAATATTTAATTGCACGTACAATTTTAACTACAATTTAAACATATACAGGGTGTAACTACACAAACGCATATTGCCAATACTATCAGATACAGAACAGCAATCCAAATCGAAAAATCCTGAACCATTTATTGATCTGAGTTTTTTTTTCGTTGTTATACAATGTTAAAGTTAGCTAATCAGCGGCCGTCTACAGCGGAAAGCAGAAAAGGTGAGGCGGCGGTCGGAACGAGACGGAGTGAAGCGAACTACGCGGCAGGAGGAGCGAGAAACGACGATGCAGTGAGGTGAATATAGCAGTCATCTCTCTCTCTCTCTCTCTCTCTCTCTCTCTCTCTCTCTCTCTCTCTCTCTCTGTGGAGAAGACGTGTCAAACATCGCTCCGCAAAAGTAATAACTTTTAAACGGTTAAAGCTCCTGAGTAGTCGCCGCGGCCATATTGGAATGATGACGTCAGAAGCGAGAAATGACACGCTGAGAATTCTTGCGTGCCATTTTTAAATAAAAAGATATTTTTAAAAAACAAGACTACAGATCGCTTTAGTATACTCGTAAAATTGTCCGAAAACTAAGCTTTTCCTTTGACAAGTAATAAATAACTGTAAAATGAGTGTCAAAGTAAGCCTAGTCATACGGGAAAACATGTAGTTTGACAGCTGTTGAAAGAAGTGGAAAATGTTCTTTTTACATAATACTTAACTTCCTAAGCTTAGTTTTCGGACAATTTTATAAGTTTCACAAATACGTTACACATCACAGCATTAGCATAAAGTGAATAATTACGAAATGGCACGCAAGAATAATTTGGGCTGCCAAAACGTCACTTTTCACGCCTCATAGTTTATCGATTTGCAACGTGAGGCGCTGCATAAAAATTCTGACATATGGGTAACACGCTGGTAACTTGTAGCTAACACGTAACATATATATAGTATATGTCTTTTATATATCTATTATATAGTGTAGTACTCTATTAGAAAAATACTTGAGCAAAGGAAGGGCGCAATGCTCAGCCATTTCCCAAAAAATTTGATTTTAATAATATTTAAATAATATATTTTCTTATATACAGCTCCGTTAGGTCGATTATTGAGAAGGCGACGTAGCTCGGGCATTAAAGCGGGTGACTACCACGCATCAGATCCGGGTTCAATTCTTGTCCCTGGCACTTTTTTTCTCATTCTTTTTTATACAATCTAGCAACGAATATTTATTCATGTAAAATAAAGTTAATTAAATTAAATTTTTTTTAATTGCGCTTTTGGAAGGCAATTTTCTTTTAATTTATTCAATTTAATTTATTCAATTTTAATTTATTATTTTATACATTCTATCCGATACAAAACGAAGTAAATAAAACGCCACTTTTTGAACATAATTATAATTTAATACAAAATTACAACAAGTAATTACGACAAGTATATCATCCGAATAATTGTAATCGATCTGTAGAGAATGTTGATGTTACTGATAATAAGGATGAATAAGTTTTGACACATTTGTTTGTAATTTTGTATTAAATTATAACTATGTTCAAATAGTGGCGTTTTATTTGCTTTATTTTATATTGAGTAGAATGCATAAAATAATAAGGTTGTAAGTTTAACAAAAATTATGTTCAGTTTCATGAATAAATTAAAAGAAAATTGCCTTCCGAAAGTGCAAATTAAAAAAAATTTAATTTAATTAACTTTATTTTATATGAATAAATATTCGTTGTTAGATTGTATGAAAAAAGAATGAGAAAAAGAGTGGCAGGGACAAGAATTGAACCCGAGTTGGATGCGTGATAGTCACGCGCTTAATGCCCGAGCTACACCGCCTTTTCGCTAATTGATATAACGGAGCCAGATATATGAAAGCCATATTGTTTAAATCATTTTCTTGGAAATGGCTAAGCATTGCGCTCTATCCCTTTGCTCAAGTATTTTTCTAATAGAGTACTACACTATAAAAGCCTTTTTCAATTCGGTAATCCTAAAGTCGCGTCCTCCCCTGCTAGTCACAGGAACGTGCGCATCGTAAATATAATAGCACAATACTCTAGTTCTCTAGTAGTAGAGGTTCTCATTAAAATTTTCTATTCAATATTTTATTTTGTATTAATAACAAAAATAATTATTATGCTATTATTAATTACGTATATGTACGTTCTATAACAATTCAAAATATTTATGTTTTATGGTTATCAAAGTATTGTGCTATCACATTTGTGATACGCACGTTCTTGAAACTAAGTGATGCGCTCCTTAGTTACGATTTACGATGCAGTGATGCGTTGCTAAGGAGCGAGGGATAAGAGCGGTAGGCGTGAGCTAAAAAATCCAGCCGAAAGTTACATATAAATCCCAGTTCACTTATATCAGTGTTGCTGGGATTTACTTGCACATTTCGGCCCGATTCTGTGGCTCACGCCTATTGCACCCCACTCATCGCTCGTGCGTTAAAAACGAGTCGCCAGATATGTGTGACTAAGGACCGCGACGCTTCGTCTCAGGAGCGTTTATATGTAAGAATGCCCAAATATTGTATAATAATAAGACAATACTTTTCTAAATACACCGCGAAAATTCTTAGAATTAAAAGTTTTTTTTCAATATTTTATAATTTATTGATATAAAATATTGAAGAAAAACTTTTAATTATAGAAAAGTATTGTCTTATTATTATATTTGGGCATTCTTATATACGGACGCTCCTGAGACAAAGCGTCGCGTTCCTTAGTTACGCGTATCTGGAGACTCGTTGCTAACGCAGGAGCGGTGAGTGGGGAACAATAAGCGTGAGTCACGAAATCGGACCAAAATGTGCAAGTAAATCCCAGCACTGACTTATATGATAAGTCGTTGAAAAGGGTTCTTATTCCTACCGCAGTATCTTTATTTCTATGTCGCCACCGTCAACTCGGAGTTTCACGGTGACTACTCAGGAGCCTTAACAAGGCCTTATGGTACAACAGGTATACTTCTACTCGGATAAATCGAGTAGGAAATTTCTGTACTATTCTGCGATTTTTGCAATAATTATAGAGATATTAATTTTAAAACAACTGCCAATTCGTGCGAGTATAAGCGCATGCCGAGAAGAGACATTTTGGGCCCAGTTGCACCGATGATACTTTGGCTTTAAGCAAGCCTTAAAACATTTGGTTTTGATCCGTAATAATAACCAATATTATTTGGCTTTTGTTTTTAGACTTTAGACTATAATTTAATCATTGATTTACTTATATTTAATAACATTTTTTTCCATTACTATAATGCATGCCTAATCACTGATCAAATTTTGTTCCTTATTTTAGCAATTGTGTATATGTGTAGTAAAACTATTAATTTTAAGAATCTTGATTCTTAATTTTTTTAAATAGAGAATGCAATATCAAATAGATTATTCATTCATTTAAATTAGCATGTTACACGCGGTATCAAAGTTTATCGGATGTACATTTTAAATATTTAAATAAATCAAAGTAAATACGATTCAAAATAGAGAATATAATACAAAATACATTATTCATTCAATTTAAATTAGCATGTTACACGTGGTATAACAATATACAGGATATACGCTTTTTGAATATTTAAATAGATCAAAGTAGATACAATGATGAAAGAGTATATTTCAATATTGCAACACGCACTTCTATTGTGTTTCAAGAAAATATTTTAGATCATATATCTTGAGTAAATTATAATATGTAAAATTATTATAAATTGTAAAGCATCACGAAATTATATTATTATTTATATGTACATATAAAATATATATCTTATTATTCATTTGCTGATCGAAGTTTTAAAGAAATATAGCATTTCGTTGAAAAATGTTTAAAATTGTTTTCTTGTAATAAATGTCGGTAAATCTACGGAAAACCTATCTATATGAAATAATGGATAAGAATACTCAATTCTTATGTATTTTTGCCTCCCGAACATGAAACTTAAAAATGGCGATCGGACTCGCAAATCGAAGAAAAACGCAAAAATCCAACCAAACGCGAAAATCCAACCTATGTCCGAGGGATGCATTTTTATTAGTAATAATTCATTCCTGGGATATATGGTAGGTTTAGGTTGTGTTATATCTTTCAGAAGTGGTGCTCCCTGTAAAGGAGGTAGGGGGGGGGGACGGAACCCATTGTGTTCACGCATACACTTTCCTATCCACACTATACGTGAACTTCGCTTCGCGTTGTAAAATATATGCGTGGACACAGTGGGTTCCGCCCCCCCCCCGCCCTATAGGGGGGCTCCATTTCTGAAAGATATAACCTAACACAAACCTATATTCTAGGGATGAATTATTACTAATAAAAATGCATCCCTCGGACATGGGTTGGATTTTCGCGTTTGGTTGGATTTTTGCGTTTTACTTTGATTTGCGAGTCCGACCGCCATTTTTAAGTTTCATTTTCGTGTTCAGGATGCAAAAATACATAAGAATTGAGTATTCGATAAATATGCATATTAGGTTACACCTCACCGATGACTTTGACCTTGACATATGTTGTCAAGGACATGACCCTGAGTAACTTTTCCTTATAACTTAACCGGCGATCTCTTATAGTTTCTGAAATATTTAAAGTTATAATTTCACAATTTCAATATGATTTCTCTATTATAAAATAAAGAAAAATAAAGATTGTTTACATTATATTTACATAAATCAAACGTGAAAAAAGTGTTTCTTTACATTTCCAGAGACGAAGCTCTTTGGATTTTTTTACTTTCCACGCAAAGCGAGGTTCAACGTAAACCTATTGCGTATAGTTTTCTTATAGTGGAGCTCACTGCGTCCACGCATATACTTTGCCATCCATGCAACAATTGCCATAACAATTGTAGGGTGGATTTTACTTTGCTTTGTAAAGTATATGCGTGTACACAGTGGATTCCGCCCCCCTCCTACGGGGGGTTTCACTTCCGGGAGATATAACCTAACCCAAACCAAATTTTAGTTTTAAATCAGAAATAGGTTTGACTTAGGTTATATCTTCCGGAAGTGGAGCCCTCCCGTAGGGGGGGGGGGCGGAACTCACTGCGTCCACGCATATACTTTCTCATCCATGCAACAATTGTTGCATGCAATAAAAAAAGTTAACATTATTTATTTGCTGCAATAAGGAAAAATGAATAAAAATAATAAACTGCCTGTAAGAACATATATGGCATATTTTATCTTTTCTTACAGAGAAGGTTAACTTTAAATATCTCAGAAACTATAAGAGACCGCCTGTTAAGTTATAAGGAAAAGTTACTCAGGGTTATGTCCTTGACAACATATGTCAAAGTCAAAGTCATCGGTGAGGTGTAACCTAATATGCATATTTACCGAGTATTCTTATCCATTATTTCATATAGATGGGTTTTCCGTAGATTTACCGACATTTATTACAAGAAAACAATTTTAAACATTTTTCAACGAGATGCTATATTTCTTTAAAACTTCGATCAGCAAATGAATAATAAGATATATATTTTATATTTACATATAAATAATAATATAATTTCGTGACGCTTTACAATTTATAATAATTTTCCATATTATAATTTACTCAAGATATATGATCTAAAATATTTCCTTGAAATACAATAGAAATGCGTGTTGCAACATTGAAATATACTCTTTCATCATTGTATCTACTTTGATCTATTTAAATATTCAAAATGCGTATATCCTGTAAATTGTGATACCACGTGTAACATGCTAATTTAAATTGAATAAATAATGTATTTTGTATTACATTTTTTATTTCGAATCGTATTTACTTTGATTTATTTAAATATTTAAAATGTACATCCGATAAACTTTGATACCGCGTGTAACATGCTAATTTAAATGAATGAATAATCTATTTTATATTGCATTTCATCATATACGTCATCTCCGGTGAGTCTGGTTATACACGTATGTAACACTCTGTTCTAAAGTATTGTCCTCTACCGTTATCTGCCCCTTACGGGGGCATTTTTCTTGCAGATTTTGGTCTAGCTATCCACTGGCCTCACCCTCAATAGAGTGGGATCAAATTATTATTAACTGTCAACAATTCAGAGATTTGTTCTCTTATAAACTAAAAAGAGGCATCATTAAATCAGCTGACACACGGGCAAACTGTCAGAATTAGGCAGGCGCACAAAACGCTGCAGCAGTGCTTGCGCAGACATCAGCAATATGAACAACGCGCCAAATTCAAATATAAATATAAATCATGCTGAAGAAGTGGACCACAACCATCAAGAACATCATCAAAATCGTAGTCAAGCAATACAAGAAATCCAAACAACAATAGACAACATTTCAAACATGCAGACACAAACGCCACAGCAACAATATAGTCAAAATAACCAACATAATACAAAAAAAACAAGAACATGAACAAAAATGGCAAAACGTAGAGCATAAAAAAAGGACGAGAAATAATCCTGAAAATACCAACTCCAGAAAACGACAAATGTCCATTAGCGATTATTGGCTAAATAAACCAATTGAAACCTGCAACATCTATACAAAACTAAATGTAGACGAAATCCTAGAAATAAGAAAGGAAATAGATATTAATCTAAATAGATTTGAAGCAAAATCTCCACCAATATTCGTAGAAGGTGTTGAAAATATCATTCCATTAAAACAGCTACTCGAAGAAATCACAAAAGATAATTACACAATTAAAATATTAAGGAACAACCAAGTAAAAATACAACCACTCAGAAAAATACCTGCCAATAATGGATGCACTTAAAAAAAGCCACCCAAGGATCTATGTACCAAAGTAAAAATGATAAAAGATTCAAAGTAGTATTAAGAAACATGCATTCAACAACAAATTTAGAGGAACTCAAGGAAGAAATAGAAAGTAAGAATCATAAAGTAATCAATATAACTTACATTATACACATCAAAACAAAAGAACCATTACCTCTATTCTTTATAGAATTAGAGCAAAGGGAAAATAATAAGGATATTTACAAAATTAACCATTTACTGAATACATAAGCTTTGAGCAACCTTACAAAAAGAGAAACATTTCACAAGGCACAAGATGCCAAATATACGGACACACTAAAAATTATTGCTTCAAAAGCCCAAGATGTGTAAAATGCGCGGAAAATCGCATAAAAAGTGACTGCCCAAGACAAGCAAAATTTGATGAAGTGAAATGTTACAATTGCGGAAGCAATCATCCAGCGAGCTATTAAGGTTGTGAAATCCGCAAACAACTGCAACATGAACTAACGACTAGATTACTCAAAGAAAGCTCTGACAAAAAAAGACTAAAGAGATTCAAGCCACTGGACTCACAAATGAGGTTTAAATAAAACATATAGACAAAGCGACTAAGAGGCCCAGCAATCATAATCAAGCTTATGTAAACTAAAGATCAACATGAGACTGTAAACTAAAAGGTACTTTCCAGTGGGACAATATCAACATGCTAACATTGATATTATAAGATTTACTTAATGTCAAACTCTTGCGACAGGTTGTAAATAATACTGGGAGTTAAAAAAATATTGCATTTTCTATTTCAAAAAATTAAGAATCAAGATTCTTAAAATTAGAAGTTTTACTACACATATAAACGATTGCTAAAATAAGGAACAAAATTTGATCAGTGATTAGGTATGCATTATAGTAATGGAAAACAATGTTATTAAATATAAGTAAATCAATGATTAAATTGTAGTCTAAAGTCTAAAAACAAAAACTAAATAATATTGGTTATCATTACAGATCAAATGTTTTAAGGAGATTTTTTTAATTTAATGCAGAATTTAATGTTGGCGCGTTGTCAAGCGTTCCTTCATTGCACTGATTTTTAAACAAAATTTTGTAACACAACTTTGCATAACTATATCTCATTAACTAAAATTGAACTAAAATAATTTAAAACTTTTACTACGTGTTGAGTATTAAGTTGTGAATAACCCCCTAAAATGGTAGCACAAACGGGTCAAACATTCGGAAATGCGAAGCGAGTCTCGAAACCTAATTGTTCGATTGTAATAGTGTAATTTTTTAATAAAAATAAAATGCATTTTAGGTTAGGTAAAGTTAGGTTAAGTTTCCTAAAATGTATTAGGAAATGCATTTTAATTTCCTCGAGAGAAACAATAATATTTCTATAAATCCAAGATTGATTTTATGACAAATACTATTTCAAATTACTGAATTACTTCTAAGTATTTGGCTATTTATTTATTGATTTCATATTTAGTCTTTATTTTTTATTTTTTAGCGGTTTTTTATTTTTTAGAGGAAAATTAATTTATAAGCTATTTTTTCTAGAGTTTTTTTTAACTGTTTTTTAGAGGTAAATAATTTTTTAAGCCTTTTATTGCGTACGTAAATTGGGATATTGTTTATATTTCTTTTACCTTTGTCAGGCCTTTTTTAGTGAAATATCACTGCCTTTTGTAAAAATTTATATTTTTTCTGAAAAATATAAATTACTACATTATACGGTATATACATGGATGTAATTTTTTTAAAGTTTTATTTAATAGAAAAGAAATTTTTTTTCGGAGGAATTATAAATATATAAACAGTATATATTTTTACAAAGCTTATATATACTATATTGAATTTGAAGGGATACAAACACAACGTGTCTTAATGCTCAATCTCTTATTGTCAATCATTCAACAGGTTTGTTTGAGATTGCGTTGATTTGCTATGGCCGGCTCCACTGAACTATATATCATACTGAAACGCGCACGGCTCTGCTGATTGACGGCCAAAAATGTAGGACTGCAAGAGTTGTCGCTTCTCAGACCTGTTCTCGTCTATCTAACTACGTCGACCACGTGATCAGATGTATTATCCATTCTAAAACTATTATCAGAATCTTCTGGATCCTTCGCGAAGGAGACGGTTGCATAAAAGTGAGCCGACGATCGGACGCATTCCGCTTAGAGTTATCGACACGTGTACGCTGTTCGTGTGATTAAAATTCGACATAGTTGCTTGAAATAGTTTATTTCACTGACGTTGCGTGTGACTATCGGAGTTATTCCGAGACAGACGATTTTTTGCTGTTTATCCGCTGCGTGCAAATTACGATTGCATTCGTATGCATTCGCATGAATTTTCTGTTAATTACCGTGTACATAGGCTGTTTGTCCTAGAATCACCGACGTCTAACTGCTTTCGCGTTTGCCGATTCGTCGCGTCGGCCGTCTCATTCCGCGCACAAAGTCTTTCGCAGCATCCTCGCTCGCACGTCCGCGCAATATCGCAAACAAGGTTTTAAAACACGATATAATTTTAACAAGATATAATTTTATTTTTATAGATACGATTTTAATACAGAAGTTAAACTGTATAGGTATTTTATAGATATAATTTTAATATAAATATTATACTGTATACAAATTGTATAATTAACAATAATATAAATTATGTAAGTGAATAAATATCAAAATATAGAAAGCAATAGAAAGGAATTTTGTTTATTACGAAGCGTCATTTAATATAAATATAAAACAAGTCCATTTTATGGAATAAACGCATGCACATAAAAGGTATATAATTCCTTCTATAATGTATTCTAATAAATGATATAACCAGAAGAGATCAAATATTTTTTTGCATTTATTGATTTATTAAATATGCTTATATATCGCGAAATAGTCTAACACAAGATAAAAAGTAATTAACGGTCATTAAAGTGATTAACGAGTATCGTGGAATGGTGCAAGGAAGAGAAGCGATTTTTTAAATAGATGTCATATTGAGCAAAGTTAGATTATATTAGCGAAATTGAACGAATGTTTACATATGATCAATTTACATTGAATCAATGCATTATCAATTAACATATTTGTGATAAATACATTGTTGGAAAATGATTATGGAATCATTGAAGGAATATTTGAAGATTTCGAGTTATGTTTTCCATAACGATAAACTGAATTATGTGCAAATGCGCATTCATGTATAATGTTTATTTATATATTATATATAAATGTATATATAATTAATGCATAATTAATATTTTTTGTTTAATTTATAAATAATTAAACAATGAGTTTATGTTAATACAGCAAAGTCTTATGAGAATTCTACCAAAAATATCATAAAATAACATTGAGTACACATTTTTATTAATTGATTTTATAAAAAATGATGAAATGAATAAAATCATATCGAAGCATTTCTATAATGTCCACAAACATTTTGTGTATTTGGGATTACTCGTATTTTTTGGTTGTGTGAATATTTATTTATATTTTATATATAAATATAATTATAATGTGCGTAAGTAATATTCTTAGGTCACTTACCAATGGCTACGCAATGAGTTGCATGTTTACGTTATTGTAACAAAACAAATCTTGTGGGAATTGTATCAAAAATATTATATACAATTGAATTGAAAGCATCAGAATTAGAGCTTTGAAATAGAAAGGATTAGTCAAAGAAGAGAAATATGGTAATAATTTTGTTTATAAATTATATAATAAAAGTTATTTATTTTCTTGCATAATGGTTAACTTATTTTTTTAAAGCAATGAAAAACATAAACATGAAAATTGATGGTTTATTCGGATTGAGCTGCCTTTTCCAATATAATCTTATCAAAGGGTATATTAGAATGTCTGTCATCGACAAATATAATTCAAGTTTGAATCAAAATGAGGAAGAAGAGTTAGCTAATAATGCTAAATTGCAGATTTTATTAGAGGATCGTACAAAAGTTTATAATAATTTGGCATCTGCCTTGACTAAAACAAAAGTCTACCATGCAGTTTTAGAAAATGTAAAACATGCTTCGAAATGTCAACCACAAAGTCTTAAAACACTATTTAGGAAAGATATTGCAAAAATTCCAATCTTCTTTTTATTTACTAGATTTAGTCTTCATTTTAATGAGTTGTATATATTCTTGATTTATATTTTATATATGAAAAATCAAATATGTGTATATATAGGGTGTTTCAGAACAACCTTCCATCCTTAAAATGACGTATTCCTGATACGATTCTAAGACGATCTTTCCTTTACCAACATTTGAATTGAAGCGTAATTTTTGAGTTATAAGCAAAAATAGTTGGCAAATCACGCGTTGAGTACAGAAGGCAGGCAGGAGCGGCGCAACGCGCCGCAGCTGACCGTCCGACGCGTGATTACCACCGCATGAGTCGCTAACTATTTTATCTTATAATATAAAATTATGCTTTAAATAAAATTTTGATGTTAATTAAAACTTACTTGTTACATTTTTTCTTCTTACACGGTAAAGTTTCATCAGCATCTTGAATCTGAACGTAATAATTCAAGCGGCTTCCTTCAGTGGGATACATTTTTATATGAACATTTCACATAAGTGGTCGATGCAATATTGAATGTATTAAACATATATAAAATATGTATTTGCGTTGCAAAATTGCAATGTAGTAGAAATTATTGATGACACGATATTTTTTCTATTCAAGCGGCTGATTCGCGATGACATCACTTCCAGGTGGAAATTTAGCCAAATGCACAAAAAACGCAATGTAATATAAAATTTTCAAGCGCCCATATGCGGCTGCTTCGCGATGACATCACCCTTAGATATCAAAATCCAAACGCGCGTGTCGAAACTTGACAAAAGCGTGAAATATAAGAATAATTGTCAAGGTTAAATTGCGCTAACATACTTGGACAGCAACATGTATTTGAAATTTTTGCGATGCACCTGGGATGTGAGATCATCTCTACACGACAAAAATGCAATAATCGACATTCAAAATGTACGTGACAAACGGCGAAATAAATATTTAATTGAAATATGATACACATGATGGAAAGAGACTTCAAGATAAAATATAAAATCGAGGTAAAGAGGCACACCCTGTCAGTATTTTCGCCAAGAGTTCCGAGACAACAGCTATTAATAAGCGCATTCTGTTAGCAAAACTTTTTTTGACATAAATTTGAAAATATGGCGGAAGACAGTGCCGAACGAAATCTGCGTGAGCAATTTGCAAGGGTGAATTCGATAGAGGAGTACGTTACGTGGGAGCAACGATGCGACGAATATATCGAATCATTGGAAGAGCAAAGTTGAATCAAACATCCACGATTATTGATCGGGATTCGACAATCGCTGATTGCCCGAATTGAATCGAGGGATTGAAAAATTCGTTACCTAGAGGTTTTGTACATGCGATAGCGGGTGGGCATTGTCGCGAATACTCAGTTTAACTGTAAATATAAATAAATATAATCCTTTGCGCGCGGGATGTCATATAAAGTTACCACGGGCGATAATAATGAGGACAACGTGCAATCTAATGACAATGCGTGTTTTGCGTGGTCTATGGTCGCCGCTCTATATCCAGCTGAAAGTTATGTTTATCGAGTATCTTTGTATCCTCATTATACGATAGTGCTGAATCTCCAAGACATTGAGTTGCCAGTGACTGTGAATTAAATTAAAAAATTCGTACTTCGAGGAAAAGATCATTGTCTGAAAGATACATCTTAGCGAACTAAAAAGAGACAAACCCGTCAACCTGTTGTACATTGGAGACAACAACGTTGGATACTTCGCGTGGATAAAAAATCTATCCAAACTCAAGAGCTCGCAATTGAGCAAAAAAGAGCACAAGAAATATATCTGCGATCGGTACGTATATATTTAATAAAATATTGTAGAAATAATGGAACAAAAATAAAAAATTATTTCTTTTTACAGATGTTTGCACTACTTTGGCTCGAACGACAAGTCACATACGGTAGACTGTCGAGAGATGAACGAATGCGCTATCCGATTACCGAGCGATAAGGACATGTGGCTCACGTTCAACAACTATAATCGGAAAGAGCGGCTTCCTTTCGTCGTGTACGCCGACTTGCAGTGTGTTTTAGAGAAAACGGAGGAAGAGAGAAACTACCAACATCATAAAGTATTTAGCATAGCATATTATGTACATTGTTCGTACGATGATTCGTTATCTGCGTATCATTCCCGTCGCGATATCGATTGCATATCATGGTTCGTCGAAGAACTAAAAAATTTAGCGCAACGTGTAAAAATTATTTTATCAGCTAATGTCTCCATGGTAAATTTAACATCTGATGAATGGGAAAATTTTTATAGCGCGACACAATGTGACATTTGCGAGAAACCATTCGTACAAAACGATACACGCGTACGCGATCATTGCCATCTGACCGGGCGATACAGAGGTCCCGCACATTCAAATTGCAATTTAAATTATAAAGATTCTTTTTGCATTCCAATAGTTTTTCATAATTTATCCGGTTATGATGCACATTTTATTATAAAGGAAATAGCTACAGCCTTCGAAGGGGGAATCGAGTTACTTCCGATAACAAAAGAAAAATATATATCATTTACGAAAAATGTTAATCTTACCGAAGAGAAATCAAAAAATCATATTAAATTGCGTTTTATCGATTCGTATAAATTTCTCACAACTAGTCTAGTTAAATTGGCATCATTCTTGAATAAAGACAAACAAAATTTTAAAATCTGAATTTCTACATTTATCGAATGACAACTTCAATATAAACATTTTAACACGGAAGAGCGTCTGTCCGTACAAATATATTGACTGCGTTGACAGATTGCAAGATACGTGTTTACCACCGCGCGAATCATTTTACAGTTCCTTGACCGGTGACACAATATCGGAGAGCGATTACGCGCACGCCGAGAACGTCTGGAAGCGGTTCTCCATTTGAACGCTGGGTGAATATAGCGACTTGTATCTGAAAATTGATGTCTTGTTATTAGCAGACATTTTTGAAAATTTCCGCGAGAGTTGTATTAAAAGTTATGGGCTCGACCCCGCGTATTACTACACTCTTCCCGGATACTCATGGGACGCCATGTTGAAGCATACGAATATTACATTCGAATTGCTTACGGATATCGACATGGTTATGTTTATCGAATGCGGAATACGCGGTGGTTTGAGTCAATATTCCAACAAATACGCACATGCTAATAACAAGTATATGCAATCGTACGATCCATCGAAACCTTCAACGTATCTCATGTACTTTGATGTAAATAATATGTACGGATGGGCAATGTGTCAACACTTGCCCTATGCAGATTTTCGACGACGTATCCGATTTTGATACATCATCGATCGCGCTCGATTCGCCTATAGGCTACATCCTTGAAATCGATCTCGAGTATCCGCAACGTGTTCACGATGCGCACACTGACCTACCGTTTTGCCCGACACGCGACAAACCACCTGGTAAGCGGCAGGATAAGCTGCTCGCAACCTTATATAATAAGAAGCGTTATGTAATACATTACCGCAACCTGCAGCAATGCACGCGACACGGACTTCGAGTTACAAAATTACATCGAGTATTATAGTTTTTGCAATCTCCATGGCTTCGCAGTTATATTGAACTCAATACACAATTCCGAACACTCGCGAAAAATGATTTTGAAAAAAATTTATATAAATTAATGAATAATGCGGTATTTGGCAAAACGATGGAAAATGTGCGCAATCACGTTAATATTAAGCTTGTGACATATTGGGATGGAAGATATGGCGCAGAGGCGATGATCGCAAAACCAAATTTTCATAGTAGAAGCGTGTTTTCGGAGAATCTGATCGCCGTTGAATTGCGCAATCTCGAAGTTAAATTTAATTAACCAATCTACGTGGGCATGTGTATACTCGACATATCCAAGACATGTTTGTACAGGATTCACCACGATTACATGGTACCTATGTATCGAGAGGAATGTAAAGTCATGTACACCGACTCCAACAGTCTCATATATCACATCGAGTGTGAAGATGTATATGAGAATATAAAGCGCAACGTCGACAGATTCGATACCAGCGATTATGCGGTGGACAAAGTGTACGGTATACCGCTCGCGAATAAAAAGATACAGGGTTTAATGAAGGATGAAAATAATGGCGCCATCATGACCGAATTCGTCGGGCTTAGGGCAAATATGTACGCGTTGCGACTAGATGGTAAGAAAGACACGAAAAAAATAAAAGGCGTCAAGAGTAACGTCGTTGCGAGAACGGTAACATTCGACGATTACACGCAGTGTTTGAACGAAGAGATTGAAATGACGCGTCAGCAGTCTTGTATAAGATCTAAATTACATGAAGTATACACTATTCGTGAGACAAAAATTGCTCTAAGTCCGTACGATGACAAGCGGTATATCGTACCCGAAACCACCGACACGCTACCATGGGGACATTATAAAATATTGTTGTAAATAAGAAGCATGTATATTTATTGTAAATAAAAAATTACGTATATTTATTGTAAATTAAAATTATATGTATATTTATTGTAAATTATATGTATATTTTAGAAAGTTTACAATTTTGTTTATATTTGTAAAATATTATTATGTATTATTGTTAACATATTTATAATATATTATTTTTATGTATCCAAAAGTTGTGTGTAGCATCAAATCCCAGACATTTCACATAAACCTTGTCACTCTTTTTGCGTATCACCTTTTCCACGAGTTGTACGTCGGGATTAGCAACGCGTTGTAACTCGTATTCGTAAAATCCGCCGGCGACGGGATTTCCGCGCGAATCTTTGAGTACATAGGTCATAGGATTAGTTTTCTGCACTTTAACAATCTTAAACACTTCAGTCTACCAATTTGGTGTGTAACCTTTCTTAAAGATGGTCTTGACTTTACTCACGCGTATCGGATCGCCTACTTTGAATCTTGCCGGTACCGCAATCTTTACGTTGCTGTATACCGTATTTAAAAGTTTATCGACGATCGCGGAGGTAACATCGATAGGTCTCATACCGATAGTGCGATGTTTTCGCGCATTGTACTCTCCAACGAGCCGGGACAACGCGTCGATCCACTTGTAATTTTCATTAAACGTAAACAGTTTTCACATATTGTTCTTTAACGTTCGGTTGAATCGTTCCACGACCGAGGCTTTCATGATAGAGTACGTCGAATAATGATTAATGCTGTATTTCTTCATGAGTTTCTGTACATTTGCGTTGTAAAATTCTTTTCCTCTGTCGGTTTGAAAATTTTTCGGACATCTTCCATCGTCTCGAATTATCTTTGCGATCGTATCCGACATCTCGTTTCCACTCTTACTCTTGAGCGGTACAGCCCACGCATACTTGCTCAACACATCGATAACTGTGAGTATGTAGTTGTAGCCTTTGTTGAATCGTGCATATGGACGCATCTCGACCACGTCCGCCTGCCACAGATCGTCGTATCCGCGTACTATGACACGTCTACGTGGGAAATTTTTTCTCGCTGGAGCATGCAATTCTTCCACGAGCAGCTGTTTTTCAGATGTCTTTTTCGACATATTTGATCGAGGCATAATTTGCAATAATGAGATAATTCCTCCACGTATATTCTTTATATATCTTTCTTCTGTGGACGAATCATCATAAAGATTCATCCAAACGTTATTTAGAATAAACTATTGTTAAAATATATTTTATTCTCTTTTATTCTTCCCGTTTCCTGTTTCTTATCTCAGTACGCGAGTATTAAATTTCTGTACGTGACGTTAGATAGCGGCGTCAGCTAGTTAATTAAATTATAGATGTTACATTTCAGTATATGGACATAGACATTAAATATTTGAATGGTGTATAAATAATTGTTTTAACGTTCAATAGTCGTTTGGTAGCCGTTCGATAGCCGTTCAGCGGCCGTTCAATAGCTGTTCAAAGCCGTTCGATAGCCGTTCAAAGCCGTTCGATAGTCGTTCAAAGCCGTTCGAGAGCCGTTCAATAGCTGTTCGGTAGCTGTTCATAGCCGTTCAATAGCTGTTCATAGCCATTCAAAGCTGTTCAATAGCGGAGCTTTTGCCACAATTCAATTTCGGGCTCACGAAGCGGGATAGATTCTTGATCCACGCGAAATGTCCAACGTTGTTGTCTTCAATGTACAACAGGTTGACGTGTTTGTCTCTTTTCAGCTCACTCAGACGTATCGGGACAATGTTATTTTCCTCGATACTATATACATTGATTGAGATATCGTTGGCAAGTTCGAATTTTTTAATTTGATTCACGGTCACTGGAAACTCAATGTCCTGGAGATTCAGCACTGTCGTATAATGAGGATACGAAGATGCTCGATAAACATAACTTTCGGCTGGATATAGAGCGGCGACCACAGACCACGCGAAACACGCATCGTCATTAGATTGGACGTTTATTACCGCTCTCTTCATCATTATCGCCCGCGGTCATTTTATATGACATCCCGTGCGCTAAGGATTATATTTATTTATATTTACAGTTAAATTGAGTATTCGCGACAATGCCCACCCGCAATCGCGTTCCTGAAATTCTTCGAGCGATGCTAGAGTGGGCTCGACAACCGCACGTACCATTCGCATAAATCGGATGTTTGAAAGAGTTCATAGTTTTTCGTATTGATACTTTTATTTGCGCGTTTATCACTCGTCACAAATTCGCCATTGAACACTGTATTAATTTTCACATTAAAATGTTTTTTCATCACATTTTGTACATGTTCGAGCACAATGTTTTTGGCATCCTCGAAAAATTGACGGGGCTCGATGTGATTATGATTTATAATCGCACCAGTCAATATGCGGCTGTCGAACACCGTATCGATCTCTCGCCAAATCAATCCGTGTTGTCGCGTACTGCATCCTGCACCCGCATGTACAAAACGTCTAGGTAACGAGTTTTTCAATCCCTCGATTCGTGCAATTCGGGCAATCAGCGATTGTCGAATCCCGATCAATAATTGTGTATGTTTGATTCGACTTTGCTCTTCCAACGATTCGATATATTCGTCGCATCGTTGCTCCCACGCAACGTACTCTATCGAATTCACCCTTGCAGCTTGCTCACGCAGTTTTCGTTCGGCACTGTTTTCCGCCATATTCTCAAATTTATGCCGAAAATTTTGGCTAACAAGATGCGCTTATTAATAGCTCTTGTCTCGGAACTCTTGGCGAAAATACTGACAGGGTGTGCCTCTTTACCATGATTTTATATTCTATCTTGATGTCTCTTTCCATCATGTATATCAACTAAATCTTTATTTCGCGATTTGTCACGTACATTTTGACTAATGTCGATTATTGCATTTTTTTTGTCGTCTAGAGATGATGTCAAATCACAGGTGCATCGCAAAAGTTTCAAATTACATGCTGCTGTCCAAGTATGTTCGTGCAATTTAATCATGAGGATTATCTTTATTTTTCACGATTTTGTCAAGTTTCGACACGCGCGTTTGGATTTTGATATCTAAGGGTGATGTCATTGCAAAGCAGCCGCACATCGGCGCTTGAAAATTTTATATTACGTTGCATTTTTTGTGCATTCGACTAAATCTCTCTCAGACCAGATGCATCGAAAAAGTTTTAAATTACTTGTATATTAGCACAATTTAACCTTGATAATTATTCTTATATTTCACGATTTTGTCAAGTTTTGACACGCGCGTTTGAATTCTGATATGTAGGATGATGTCATCGCGAAGCAGCCGCACATTAGCGCTTGAAAATTTTATATTATGTTGCATTTTTTGTGCATTCGGCTAAATCTCACACCTGGGGGTGATGTCATCACGAAGCAGCCGTACATCGGCGCTTGAATAGAAAAATTGAAAAAAATATCGCGTCGGCGGTGGGGATTATTTCCCCACCACATTGCAATTTTGCAACGCTAATACATATTTTAAATATGTTTAATACGTTCAGTATTGCATCGGCCACTTGTGTGAAAGGTTCATATAAAAATGTATCCCACTGAAGGAAGCCGCATGAATTATTACGTTCCGATAGTGATGCCAGAATTGAGACGCGAGCAACATGCAACCGAGGTGGAAGGGATAACACACACAAGCGCAAACCGCGTACGTGTGAGCTCGGTGCTTCGGCTAGCTTCGGATAGCAGAAGAGGACAGATATACTGTTTTCTGTCTCTCTTCTTTCTATCGAGCCGGCAACTATAGCGACGGGCGTACGGCGTACGGCCGACGGCGACGAGCGATGTGACTCGCTTTTCGATTCTTTATGTACCTGAGCGTTAAATGTTTTTTTTTACAGCCTTTTTATGTCATATAATAAATGTTTTTTCCAACTTTCCTTCCTACATTATATATTAAATGATTTTTCACGCTTTCGATATTATATATTTATATTAGACTTATAAGAGAAAATACATTATTATATTAAAACAATATTGCCTTACTTAATTTTTTTTTATATTTAAGTATACTGCATATAAAAGTATTCGAGTAAAATACTCGAAGATTGAATATTATATTAAACATTTCATATTCTACATATCGAGAAAAAAAATAATTTGATAGTAAAAAATTTTATTTTACTCGAGAAAACTATCTATTCGGTGAATTTTAATAATGTTTTTGTTTATATTTAAATCTTTAAGTTTCTTAAGTAAAATATATTTATTTAGTAAATATGATATATATTTTTCTTATCAAAAACAATATCTATATTATTAAAAAATATTACTTAAATGAAAAGAAATTATACAAAGATAAAAAATGAATATTGTTAGAACAAATCAAATAATTTTTGTTAATAATATACTGGAAGAATAAACATATATATATTATGCGAGCACTTTTATATATTTAAATAAAAAAATATATATTAATTAAAGCAGTATTGTTGTAATGTAATAATGTATTTTCTTATAACTCTGGTATAATATATAGTATTAAAAGGCTGTAAATATATTTTTAAATTGGAGAAATAATATTTGCAATTGTAAATATATTTAGAAAGCATTGCGGTTTAACATAATAAAATAAATAATAAATTTTGAAAATAGTTACAAATTTCATTTATACAATTCGAGATATATCATTTATATGGGAATTAAACTCCTACTTTTTGTGCTTCAAACAAACAGTTTACAAATATTTACCGTGCTCAATTCAATCAGTTTAATATTCTGAATCTTGTATTGGGCTTATATCAGATATAATCAGAAATTAAACTGATTGAACACTACTACGCTTTAAATCTTACATTACTAGCCAAACCTTGCAGACTTTATATTCATTTGCAAGAATACAAGAAAATACATCATCTAACGAAGAAATTAATAAATCGTTCGCATATTTAAATGAAATGAATCGATTTTTAATAACAAAAAATCTAATTGTCTAAGATACATATTTGATTAAATATTATATATTGATTAATATTATGTATTTGGTATATTATGGTATATTATGGTATATTATTTGGTATATTATGGTAATATTATGTATATTGATTAATATTATGTTTCACTTTTTAGGATGGCTTTACATAATGAATGGTGCTTTTCCACACCACCCATGGGGTATCACCAATGGCGCGTTCGGTTTTTTAAAGTGGACCTTCGCCTGGAGCCCTATTATACCACTGTATGTTACCTATTTTATTGTATCTTTCATTTACAAGTGTGATGTCTTTTAAAGATAAGATACTTTTTATTTTATTTTCAATATTATTATTACATATCATTAACCGATGATGGACCAGCAATGTCATCAATGTCAGTAGCATATAATGTAAGATCGTTCATTTTCTTAGGGCAAGTAAAATATAATTTTTCCGATGACATGAGAGATAAATGCTTTTCATTAATCTCCATGTCTAGAACAGTTTGTTTTCTCGTTTTTAGTGCTGATTTTAATACACAAATAGCATTTACACACGCGGGCGAAAGTTTATTTCGTTTTTTTGTTTTTATATCAGATAGAAAAGAAAACATTCTTTCTGGGTCAGCATTTGAATTTGGAAGTGATCTTACAGCATTCAAAAGAGTCTTCAGGTTGGGATATTTACGTTTTAAAATTTCTTTCCACATCTCATCAAAGTTTAATTTAGAAAAATGTTCTTTTTCTGCTATTGTAAAATCGAGATGTAAAGCATGCCACTCTTTTTTTAATGCATTTTCGTCAAAACCACCGAGGGTTTGAGCGATAAAAGAAACATCATTAAATGATGTTTCTCTATCGATGTTACATAATGCTGCGTTTAATTGAAAAACCTTTAATTTATATAAAAATTTATCTTTAATGAGCAATCTTTTACTAATCTCTTCGGCAGCAGTCACGTAAAATTGCAAACAATTATCTCGAACATTTCCAATTATGTCTGCGTGTCCTTCTTTCATTAAACTCTCGAGATATTCTTCACATTCAAATCCTACATTTATATTATTTAAAGATTTTTGGTTTTCTTTTTCAGAAAATTTAAAATCATCATTACATACATATTTTAGAAGCTCTGGTTTCAAAAAGTGTTTACAAACTGTTATTAAAAGCTCTACTGATTTTGGCTGCAATAAATGAATTCTTGTTTGCACAGCTTGGAAAAATGCATTGAAAGAATTAAAAAAATTCAAAATATGTTTTAAAAATAGCAAATATGCTTTTACATCAGGATTTTGCATTATAGATAATAAATTTTCTCCTGACTTTGATTTTTCACTAACGACTATTTCGGTCAAAAAAAGCTTGGTAGTATCCCACAACTCAAGATGTCTTTCAACACATGAATGGCGAGAAAGCCACCGTGTATCAGACAACTTTAAAATTTTATGATTTGTTTCCTGAAAACATTCGCTAAATTCTTGATAAATAGCAGCACGCTTGGGACTACTGTTAATATAATTCGCCATCTTTTTTAAAAATTCTTCACAATATTCCGGTATTTTTGCACATGCAGCATGTGCAGCCAATGCAGCGGAATGGCATGGACATGAAAATGTTAATAAATTTTTACAAACTTCTTGTAACTTTTTTTTGAACGATAGATGTTTTCCTATCATGACAGATGCATTGTCGCATGATAGGGCAACAATATTTAAAAATGGAATGTTTAATTTCCACATTTCATATTTAAATGCATTAAATAATTTTTCCGCGCTGCTATTTCTCGCATCAATATTAATTAATTTAACTAATTGCGTGCGAATATCTAATGTTTCAGAATCAACATATCGAACAAGAAACGTCATCCATTTTTCATTACTAATATCAGACGTTTCGTCAATAAAAATTGTAAATTTCGTATTTTGAATGTTACTAATCACACGGGCCGTCTCAACCGGACACAATACATTGGAAATTATACTTTTACATTTTGTTCGACCCATGGTCATACTTTTCAATACGTTACGATCTTTTCCTACTTCTTGGAAAAAACTAAGAATTTCTTTTGCCGTTTGATGCGAAACATTCTTATCAGCAATTAACGCGGCATATCGAATTTCTGCTGATTTCTTTCGCTCTTCAAATGACAAAAGTGATTCGTCCGTCATGTTGATACTTTCATCCATATTCTTTGTTTCTGTTTTATTATTTTGACATATTTTTATGTGTGTTATTGATTCTGCATGACGATAAATTTGTGATAAACCACCAATCATAGATTTATTACAAAATGAGCAAAAAAATGAATTTTTGTCATGTGATACTTCGCGTAGCCATGGCTTAAATAATTCGATCTCTAGCCATTGTTGTTTAAATTTATGTTTTTTTGTTAATTTTTTATTTAAATTCTTATTGTCAGCATTTAATAATAATGATGTACTTTCTTTCATATTATTTTTATGGCACGCAGAATCCGCATGTCTTAAAACATGTGTGTTGCACGAAATATTTTTATTACATATAATACAATGATAAAAACTATCATCAGAAGATACTTTACGTATCCAAGATTTAATTCTATCATCACTAAGCCAAGCTTCTGAAAAGCTTCGCTTAGATTTTTTTCTTAATTCATCACACATTTTTATATACAGCAAAATATAGGCAGAAACAAAGAATTAAAGAAGAATGAATCAAGTAAAAGATAAACAATAAACAATAGGGACTCACAATCAGAATTGATTCAGCTTCTTAGATATCAAGACTTCACCAGACACGTATCAAAAAATACGTTGACTCGCAAGTACAAAGCAACGAAATTATCTCACAGAAGCGCCGTGAAACAACAGATCGCATATGAAACAAATGCACGGCGTACGAAACAAATGAACAGTCTTACATTATATGCTGCTGACATTGATGACATTGCTGGTCCATCATCGGTTAATAATATGTAATAATAATGTTGAAAATAAAATAAAAAGTAACTTGTCTTTAAAAGACATCACACTTATAAAAAACAAGTGTGTAAAATATATCTTGTCTGTAAAAGACATCACACTTGTAAATGAAAGATACAATAAAATATGTAACATACAGTGGTATAATAGGGCTCCAGGCGAAGGTCCACTTTAAAAAACCGAACGCGCCATTGGTGATACCCCATGGGTGGTGTGGAAAAGCACCATTCATTATGTAAAGCCATCCCAAATACATAATATTAATCAATATATAATATTTAATCAAATATGTATCTTAGACAATTAGATTTTTTGTTATTAAAAATCGATTCATTTCATTTAAATATGCGAACGATTTATTAATTTCTTCGTTAGATGATGTATTTTCTTGTATTCTTGCAAATGAATATAAAGTCTGCAAGGTTTGGCTAGTAATGTAAGATTTAAAGCGTAGTAGTGTTCAATCAGTTTAATTTCTGATTATATCTGATATAAGCCCAATACAAGATTCAGAATATTAAACTGATTGAATTGAGCACGGTAAATATTTGTAAACTGTTTGTTTGAAGCACAAAAAGTAGGAGTTTAATTCCCATATAAATGATATATCTCGAATTGTATAAATGAAATTTGTAACTATTTTCAAAATTTATTATTTATTTTATTATGTTAAACCGCAATGCTTTCTAAATATATTTACAATTGCAAATATTATTTCTCCAATTTAAAAATATATTTACAGCCTTTTAATATTATATATTATACCAGAGTTATAAGAAAATACATTATTACATTACAACAATACTGCTTTAATTAATATATATTTTTTTATTTAAATATATAAAAGTGCTCGCATAATATATATATTTTTATTCTTCCAGTATAATATTAACAAAAATTATTTGATTTGTTCTAACAATATTCATTTTTTATCTTTGTATAATTTCTTTTCATTTAAGTAATATTTTTTAATAATATAGATATTGTTTTTGATAAGAAAAATATATTTCATATTTACTAAATAAATATATTTTACTTAAGAAACTTAAAGATTTAAATATAAACAAAAACATTATTAAAATTCACCGAATAGATAGTTTTCTCGAGTAAAATAAAATTTTTTACTATCAAATTATTTTTTTTCTCGGTATGTAGAATATGAAATGTTTAATATAATGTTCAATCTTCGAGTATTTTACTCGAATACTTTTATATGCAGTATACTTAAATAAAAAAAATTAAGTAAGGCAATATTGTTTTAATATAATAATGTATTTTCTCTTATAAGTCTAATATAAATGTATAATATCGAAAGCGTGAAAAATCATTTAATATATAATGTGGGAAGGAAAGTTGGAAAAAACATTTATTATATGACATAAAAAGGCTGTAAAAAAAACATTTAACGCTCATGTATATAAAGATAAAGAATCGAAAAGCGAGTCACATCGCTCGTCGCCGTCGGCCGTACGCCCGTCGCTATAGTTGCCGGCTCGATAGAAAGAAGAGAGACAGAAAACAGTGTATCTATCCTCTTCTGCTATCCGAAGCTAGCCGAAGCACCGAGCTCACACGTACGCGGTTTGCGCTTGTGTGTGTTATCCCTTCCACCTCGGTTGCATGTTGCTCGCGTCTCAATTCTGGCATCACTGCACCTCGGTTGCATGTTGCTCGCGTCTCAATTCTGGCATCACTGCGTTCCGATTCAAGATGCTGATGAAACTTCACCGTGTAAGAGAAGAAATGTGACAAGTAAGTTTTAATTAACTTGAAGAATTTTTATACTTTTTAAATATTTTTTTACACCTTTTAAATATTTTTTTACACCTTTTAAATATTTTTTTACACCTTTTAAATATTTATATAAATAATATTGTTTTTACTCCCTAGCATTTCATCCGAGCCTCGTCGCGCGTATACTCGGAAGACGATACGCCTTAACCCCGACGTCATACAAATATTTGGACATGGGAATAAACGTTGGAGGTGTATGTTGCGTGGGATTGGTTCTCGGCGATAATCGGGGCAATCAAATAATATTGCCTTTTGAAACGTGGAAATCGCTAATGCAGAAACGTGCGGACATTGAACGGCTTCTACAATCGACTGAAATCCCATTGCGGATTCGAGATTTGACATTCGAAGTGGTTAAAATATCTGATTCGAATATTATAAAAATAGGATTATCCAATAATTCTTTATATATGAAACCGCCAACTCTATTCTATTTATTCGATTTTGAAAAATGCATAGATCATTTGTATTATTGGTTATGCAAAAATACACATATTGTAAATGAAAAATTCAAACAATTTGTAACTGTTTTACAAGAGAATAATATCGCTAATGTATGCGACGCTGCAAAAACGATACATGAAAGTGATATGTTTAACAGCGAATCGCTCATAGATTGCAAGTTATTGACATGTGCTGTAAATAATATTCTTCACGAGGCTTGTAATAAATAAGTTATTTTATTAATTATCTGAGAATTTAATTATTTATCCCATCCTTTATGTATGTATGTATGAATAAAAACGGTGTAACAGATATGCACAGTCTGCAAAATTTAACTTGCGGACTCTATCCTTTTCCTACACGCGTGCATGCCCCGCGCTATCTCTCTCGCACCGCCTTGCGAACGCCGTATCATCCACGTGCATATCCCTCTCTCTCTCTCAAGTGCATGCGGACGCTATCCTTGTCTTACGCTCATATGGACGCCTCGTGCTATCTTTCTCCCACGCCCATAGAATATCATTAACGCTATCCTTCTCTTACACATGCGGACGCCTCGCGCTATCTCTCTCACACTTACTCGCGGCATCGTACCTTCACGTTCCCTCTTTCCCTCGTGTCCCTCGCTAACCAATTTCGTGCGGTCCCCCTCCCCCCTCACCGCGGACCCCTCGCCTACTGGTTTCGCCGCGGTCCCCCGCGTGACGTCATACCCCCCCCATCGGTTCCTCTCGCCCCTCACCCCCCCTCAGAGGACTTGAGTTAGAACCCGCATAGATACACTACTTTATAGTATTTTGGAAAGTTCTCGACATAAGCTATAAGAATATGCAATAAAAAATAAGGGGTTCCATTTAAGAAATTAAAGGTGTCCTTGACTTGACCTTAACGATGCCATCCAAGGTCAAACCAATGACACCATCTTATATTCCCCTCAAAACCATACAATTTTTGTTCAAAACGTTTTTTTCTAAAATGCTTAGTTTTTGAAAGAAAAGGGATGTACGGGTGGTCTAGGACACCCTGTATATGAAAAATGCTCATATATAAATATATACAAATATATATGATTATATATAATTATATATAATTATATATAATTATGTATAATTATATATAATTATAGATAATATACATATATAGTTATATATAATTATATATAATTACATATAATTATATACGATCGTATCCCAGATAGCAAGGTGACGTCATTGTAACATCGTTTTTTAATCACTGGTTATGTTAAATTCATCTTTATAATGTGAGTGACATTAAAATGACGACATTTCTCTAATATAAGATGACGTAGAAAATTGGTGAACCTTTGTCTATTTCTCAAAATTTACTGTTTTTTCAATAGTCAAACCATCGGATTTCAGGCCACCTCATGTATCGATTTATTATTGTCAGGCAATATCAATATTTTTTGAAATTGGCATTGTGTCCTACGATGTCGACATGTATATGTTCGAAACGCTGTGTAGGAATTTGAAAATTCCCAACTGGTTTTATTGTGTCTTGAAATTTTTGCTTATTGACAATGTAGATATGCCCTCGTCCATTTACGACAATCTTGATGAATACCAAACAAATCTTTGCATTAGTAATTTTGCAGTGGCTCTAACTCCAGGATGTGACAAATCATATAACAACCGGAAAACTTTTTTACGATATGGTAAAGTCACAAATGCTCGTAGAATCTGTGATTCAGCATCACAAAATAATGTAGTCTCTGTTCCTGGACTTGGTATTTCTTTTAATTTTAATGCAGAATTGTTTTGTAAAATTTGTTGTAACTCATCATCAACCTTCTGGGATTCCGCTAATTTTTCAAAATTTATTGCTTCTTGAATGCTCTCTACTCTTGAGAGAGCGTCTGCTAGTTTTCCTTTCCATAAATATATTGAATATCTGAAGTGAATTGGACAATGAATTCAAGATGGCATGCTTAGCACGGGGAGCTTCGAAGCGGATCTTGATTAAAAGCGTATATAAGTGGTTTGTGATCTATAAACACTGTAAATTTTTGTCCTTCTAAGAGATACCTGTAATATTTTATTGCTATATATATTGCCAGTAATTCTCTATCATAAGCGCAATATTTTTTCTGAGCAGGACTTAATTTTTTGCTTATGAACGCTAGTGGTTGTCGATAATCTTTTCCGATTCTTTGTTGAACTGCAGCTACTATAACATTTTCGGAGGCATCCATGATTACGGCAAGTTCAGCTTGTGGATCAGAATGTGCTAGCATTGTTGCTCGGGATAGACTATTTTTTGTTTTTTCAAATGCTTCATCTAAATCTGGTGTCCAAATAATTGGTATTTTTCCTTTTGATTTATATAGGACCTGCTAAAGTTTCATTAAGTTTTACTTAGTTTTTTGCGACTCCAGAAAAGAATCTTCTATAAAAGTTTAGCATTCCCAAGAATTGGCGCATTTGCTTGTTTGTTTGCGGTTTTGGAAAGTTTTGGATCGCCTGGACTTTTTCTGTTAGGAGTTTAGTACCTTCTGCTGATATTAAATATCCTAAGAATTTGACTTGATATTCCCCGAATATACATTTAGCGGGTTTTATAATTAACCCAAAGTCATTTAATCTTTGAATTAATTTTCTTAAATGCACTTCATATTCATCTTCTGATTTCGACGCTACCAATATATCATCGATATATGTGTAGCAAAAATCTAACCCGTGAATAACTTTGTTGATAAAGCGTTGAAAAGTTTGCGCTGCGTTGCGTAGTCCAAATGGCATATATTTGTACTCAAACAAGACAAAGGAAGTTGTTATTGCCGTTTTTGGAATATCTTCTGGATGTACCGGTATCTGGTTGTAAACTCTTACCAAGTCTATTACCAAGTCTATAGAAAAGATTTTCTTGCTTTCCAATGTTTGTGTAAAATCTTCAATGTGAGGAATTGGATACCGGTCTGATACAGTTCTTGCATTTAATTTTCGATAATCACCGCATGGTCGCCAGCAATTCCCTTTTATTGGTGCCATGTGCAGAGGTGCAGCCCATGGGTTCTTCGAAGGTTGAATTACCCCTTTTTCTAACAAGAGGTCAAATTCAGCTTTTGCTGTCTTTAATTTATCTGGGGCCAGACGTCGTAGTTGTCCTTCGACGATCCTGGCGTTGTCTTGATGTAATGTACTGTGATGTGGCATGGTTCCTTTCTGATTCCCGTTGACTTAACGATGTTAGGGTATTTATTAAGTATTCTGTGAAAATTCGCTTGCTTAATTACGACTTTAATACTCACGTTTTTCAAAATGACTGAAGATTTCTTTATAGATAATACTGTTTTGCCATCAATTAAACGGCCCTTTTTTTAGATCTGGGAGTAGATAAAAATGGGACAAAAAGTCAGCGCCGATTATTGATTGTGTTACCTTGGCTATTGTGAATCTCCAAAAAAATTTTCTTCTTAAACCAAGATTTAATTCCAACATAATTTATCCATAAATTTTAATAATTGTATTGTTTGCTGTGTAAAGTTGGTATGTGCTCAACCCCAACGGGCCTTTCACGGTTTTTCACATTGCTTTTAAATCTACGATGATAAAAGCGTTGTCCATCATCAATCCTATTACGGCTTTGTGGTCGTTCTCTCACTACTCGATTCCTGGATCGACTTCTTAAACTGAATTGCCCTTTAACTTGCTGGGTCAATTTTGCTAACTGTTGCGTGAGTGTTTTTATTTGGTCTTCTAATGAAGAGCTTGCGGGGGCAGTTGCAGTTGTTACCATATTTCGACTGGTGACTTCCGCAATACAATCAGCTTGTTCGGCGACGTCTTTCAACCTGTCTTCAATCTTAGTTGCTAAAATGACTTGCATCTGAGAAGGTAACCGTTCTAACCATAAGGTTCGCAGAAGTTGCTCCGAAATGTTTGTACCGGCAAGTGTCCGCAAATGTCGCAAGAATTGGGAGGGTTTTCGGTCACCGAGTTCCTCATGCTCCAGTAATTGATGGATTCGCTGCCCCTGTCAGAAAGTCTTTTAATTAATGCTTTTTTTAAGACTTTATATTTTTTTTCAGCGAGAGGCTGTGTGACGATATCTCTTACTTCCCGTGCATACTTGGTTTCCATGTGTGCAAGCACATAAGAATATTTCGTTCCATCTCGTGTTATTCTTCCTAGGGTGAATTGCCCCTCTAACTGAGCAAACCAGAGTTCAGGCTCTTGTGGCCAAAAGGGAAGTGCTTTAATAACCAGATTTGTTGGTTGTCACCCTCCATGATCACGTCGGGGTCACCAATTTGTAGAGGTATTTTTTTAAATTTTTTTTTAACGAATTAATTGTATTTATTAAAACATATTTACATGAGACATTTTTCTGTATATGTTATAATTGGATGGGTTTTCGTATATTTAATAGGACTAAATCTATTTGATTCAGTTTGAGTCTCCTTATCTATTTTATTACTCCCGAAGAGATTTCAAAGCACTCTTAGTGTTGGAGGAGGAGATTGTTTCGGGATCCTTATAGGAATTTTCCGAATGAAATCAGATTCCCAGAGGATAAGTTCCCAGGGAAGATATTGCGTTGTTCTAGGATCTTTTCTAGAAGATTTCATCTAGATGTTCTAGAATATTTCAGAGTCTAGAAGATTTCGAGGATCAGAAAAATGGAAAGTCTAGAGGATTTCGAGGTTCTGGGAAGATCTCGGAGAGATGATAGAAGGTCTGGAGGATCATGAAGATCTGAGAAGATTTCTGAGAGATGCTAGAAGGTCTGGACGATCTTAAAGATCTGAGAAGATCTCGGAGAGATCCGATTAGCAAATCGGGAAGATCTTGAAGATCAGAAATTTCTCAAGGAGATGAAAGATCTCGAGGATCTCGGAGATCAACAAATCTCGTGGAGAGGGAAGGTCTTGAGGATCTCGATGTTCTGGAAAATTTCGTTGAGATGCTGAAAGGCTCAAAATGCAAGCTATTCGAGACGAATCGTTGCGTTACGCGTTGGACATTAACTGGGAATCGCTGCATGTCGTCGAATCGACTCTTTTATATAATGTTACTGACTGGATTCTTCAATCGTGTAATTGTTCTTGTCAAAACGCCTTCTAACGGTGCTCGGGATAAAATGAATCATAGCATGCTGAGTTCGAAGCTCAACGCTCGGATGCGAATGTTCGATCGCGTCGACCGCGGCCTGTAACTTGAAGGTGGCGGCAAAAGATAGAGTCGCCATAATATTATCATATATAACCGTATATGAGATTATATATATTGTGACGTGACGTTTTTGGGACGTCCGTCACAAGGGCCGAATGGCCCGATCGGGGGCGGTTTTTCGGGGGCCTGCATCTTCCTAATTTAGGGAGAGAGAGGCCCGATAGTTAGATCAGCGGGATCTGACTTTCGGTTAGGAAAAATCGAAACTGTAAGCTCGAAATGAGCCCGCGAATTGGTTGTCGGCACAAGGTCGAGCAACGGGATCCCATCCGGCAGAAGGAGAGGAAGAGAGAAGAGCGACGGCCAAGAGCGGGAGTCCAGGACACCCAGGAAACAGGAGACGTCAGTTCGCAGTTTTTCAATATTAACTACATTCATGGTGGCCAATATACCTCGCTGCCGATAATTTTATATTATTATGACAGGAACAGAAGCGAAGGACCGCAAGGAACCGGCCGAAGGGGCGGCCATTCCACCCGCGCGAAGCGAGGGAGTCCCAAGGACGGAGCGGCGGGAGGAATCTTGACCATGGGCCTATTTTTCGAGATAGGAAAGAGAGCCGATCGGACGCTGCCGGAATTCCGCATCTATCAGTCAAGCAACAATCGATTTTGGAAATTTCGGAGCGAGGAGCCCACCAACACGGCCGTGACAACCGCAAGGATCGCGAGGACCGCAGGACGGCCCTGCGTAACGCGAAAGCGCCACAAGTGGCGCGATAGCGATTTATCGCGCAGGCGTGTCTCCTGCAGGACTCTCGCTCGGCATTGTTCGGGGCCGAGCCTTGAGGAAGGACGCAGGTCGCCCAGAGCGTACGAGCGAGAACGAGATCGCTAAGGAAAGAGCCGAAGTATTCCTGCCGGTGGGACGAGCGTCGTCGACCCGAGTTTGCTGCCGATTTATTGTAGGTAATTAATTCGGATGAGTCGCGCCCTTAATAGTTGTCGAGCCACGCGTTTTGGTGGATTAACTTGGTGAATATTTTTGGTAGATTAAGTCGCACGGCCGACGGGCACATGTCACTCATCCGAATTATGTAAAATAGGCTGTCTCTATTCATTTCGCCGCCGCCGACAGTCATTAATGTTAGTCTCGCGTTTGTAATAATTGTATGTTGCGCATTATCGGGATTTTTGCGTTCACGCGATCGATATTCCGACTCGCGCGAAATATTGCGCCGCGCGACTCGTACATCACAGTCGTTATCGATAGTTTCCGTTCTATCTCTGTGTATTGTTAGCGCGTATCTTGTAAGTATTGTAAGAAATTGGAGTCAGGAGGAAGCGAAATCCTAAAAATTCGTATAACAAATCTATCGGGTGTCTTTAAGCCCGCTATTAGTTTCCGCGAGTCGTTCGAGTTAGATATTCGGCATTTCAACGCAAAGGTCACCGTCATTGTTATTGAGACGTATATCGGCTTACCGCGAGCCGGACCAACGGACCGATTTGAATCGTGCAATCTAGTATTTTCGAGCGTGCGTAAAGTAGTTACCGGCGTATTCGAGAGATTTCTTTAGTTGTCGCGGCCTAATTAAGTCTCGTACGGCGGAAATCCTCGCGACCGAAAAGTCGAGTTAAAGCGCGTAAAACGTCCGGTAATTTGATACTGTTGCGCACGGTCGTGCCGATATCCGCGGAAATAATATATCCTATTCGCCTGTAAAATAATTACTGTCATCAAAGGCTATTATTTATACGAACTGTTCTATACTCTTGTTTCTTTTAATATATTATTGTTATCTTTGTTTTAACTGACCGAATGCTCATTTTGGCTCCCGTGTTCTCGACTCTCAAGATTTCTCCCGTCTCCCCCGAACCTCCCCCTCTACCATTTCGGGTATACTGAATAGCCGCGGAATTTTGCCGTCGCGTTAATTATCGGTCGCGCGATTATTTTTCGGTGTTGCGTTTATCGTGAACATAACATTATAACTATATAATTATAGCTTAAATTTATTTTCGGTATTCGTGTTTCACAAATTTCAAGCTATTCAACACATTGAATCACGTGTAATATTATAATAACATGTTGCAATGCGAGATATACATATATTCATAAGTTTTATGAACATTATCAGAGAGAAATCACTGACATTATTACATTTTTGATAAAATCCTAGGAATTTACAGTTTTACTTCACAACTATATAATCAAAAATATAATAATGTCAGTGATTTCTCTCTGATAATGTTCATAAAACTTATGAATATATATCTCGCATTGGAACATGCTATTATAATATTACACGTATGCAAAGGAAGCCAAAGTAATCATACGTAGTATTTATTTATAATTCTAAAAGTGGATCTTACTGCAACAAAATTTTGATCGTTTTAATTTATTAATCTGTTCATCAGTATACATACATAGTATGCATACTTTGGCTTTCTTTATACGTATAACTATATTACATTATTTAAGAAAAAGAAAAACCTATAATAATTATATATCACATTGCACAACATGCTATTACAATATTAGTTATACATATGCGAAGAAAGCCAAAGTATACATACGTAGTATTTATTATTCTCAAAGTGAATCTTATTGCAACAAAATTTTAATCGCTTTAATTTATTAATCCGTTTATCAGTATATATACGTAGTATATGTATATTTTGGCTTTCTTTGCATACATATTGAAAGACAGAAAGACGAATTAAGTGTGACTCGAAAAAAACTATATTTAATTATATGTTTGTGTAAAATAAAAAGAACAATTATAATTTTTATATATGGTATATATTAAATTTTTATTTAAATATTCTATCTATAATTATATTTTATAAAAAAAGAGAAACCTATATAATGAATATACATATATTTCACATTACACATATATCTCGCAATTGTACAACATGCTATTATAATATTAGTTATATGTAAGCAAAGAAAGTCAAAGTATATACAGGGTGTCCGACATGTATTAGGTGTACAACTTTGCTTCCGCCGTTTTTTTTTCCCGAAATTCGAGGATTTATTGTAAAAAACTGGTTATTGCTTGTTTAAGCACTCCCAATGATCGTGCCAATTCTTTTTGACTTTGACTCGAGTCTTCATTAAGTAATGCCTCCAATTCTGCATCTTCGAAAACCTTCTCTCTTCCACCGCTATGCCGGTCTTCGACGTAAAAATCACCGTTCTTGAAGCGTTGAAACCACTCACGACATATTCTTTCACTAATAGCGGCTTCACCATAAGTATTTGAGAGCATTCGATGAGCCTCAGCCGCAGATTTCTTCATATTGAAGCAGAAAATTAAAACCTCCCGAATGACGAGAATTTGGCTCGTAAACTGACATTTTCAATTGAGAATAACTTTATGATGCAGACACAAATCGACTAATGTTTCTATGGGGTTATATTGACAGATGCCCAAGTTTATTGCATGACGTCTATGATCTATTTATTTCGACCACTACTTACCGCTAAAGCCATCTATAGGAAAACGGCGGAAGCCAAGTTGTAGACCTAATAAGTAGCCAAACGAAAAGTGGAGATAGATCGGGTCAATCTGAAGCGAAAAGTCCTATACCATTTTGCTAAATTTGCAATAATTATTATGTTATTAATTAAAATGTCTGAGCCAATGAGCGCGTGGGAAACGGTAGGCCGGAATCGATAGAAATGTAAAATGGCTTACTTGTTTATGTCTCTTAGCATCGGAAGTATCAGCTGAGCGAGAGAGGCGGAGTTACGCGGCGAGCGACACCGCGCCGAAAAATAATTATCATGCATCGAGTGACGAGCGATGTCATCGCGCCGGAAAATAATTTTCCACTCGAATTGTTTTTTCGATGGCAAGACAATGATGCGCTATCATTTCCACATCACCTTGCGGTAGATAGCTTGGTGCGCTTTTTTATAGTAGTTTCCCTTGTAGGCCTAATCCACTCTCAATATTTATATTTATTTTCGGAGAGAAGTACGCGATTTATTAAACAATTAAACGCATGTTATCGAGATAAAAGCTCGACAAAAGCGAAAGCGAGAAAGAATGAAGGAGCAAGCGAGACGACAAATATCGAAAAGTTCCGAAGTCTCGCTCGCGAGGCTCCCTTTATCTATAATCTTTCACGTTAGATTAATATATATAAATTATTATAAAATTTATATATATATATATACAGGGTGTCCGGCGTCAATCGCATCATCGGTCGTGTGCAGGTAGAGCAGATGAAATCGAGAAGAAAAGTCCTTTACCTTTTTTTTCTATAACACTTAATAAAAGAGTTATTATTGAGTAAAGTCTGGCCAATCAGCGCCGACCTTTAGCCGGGCGCACGTCAGTGAGCCGCGCGCTGTGAAGTGTGCAGCGGCGCACACTATCAGGCGCGCGGTTCACCGATAATTTCTTAAATGAAATTTCCTATTTTTTATTGCATATTCTTATAGCTTATGTCAAGAGCTTTCCAAAAAACTATAATAAAGTATTTTTTCATTAAGTACTTTTTGAGTTGTTTTATATTTTAATCTGACATATTTTGATATAAAAAATAAAATATTTTGTAAAATATTCAGTTTTCGATAATCTCACCGTAATACTTTTATATACAGAATAATGAGACAAATCAATTAGTGCAAAAAAAAAAACAAATAATTATTTTAAAAAATACATTGTAAATACTTTTCTTAAAAACAATTATTTTTTTATACTAATTGATTTGTCTCGTTATTCTCTACATAAAAGTATTACGGTAAGATTATCGAAAACTGAATATTTTACGAAATATTTTATTTTTTATATCAAAATATGTCAGATTAAAATATAAAATAACTCAAAAAGTACTTTATAAAAAAATACTTTATTATAGTGTTTTGGAAAGCTCTCGATATAAGCTATAAGAATATGCAATAAAAAATAGGGGCTTCTATTTACAAAATTAAAGGTGTCCTTGACTTGACCTTAACGCTATCCGAGGTCAAACTAATGACACCATCTTATATTCCCCTCAAAACCATACAATTTTTATTCAAAATGTTTTTCTCTAAAATGCTTAGTTTTTGAAAGAAAAGGGATATACGGATGGTCTGGTATAGGATATTCTGTATATATATACAATATATATATATGTATATATATATTCGATGCTTTATAACTGCGCATAAGTTTGAACAAACAATGCATCTCGCATGAATATTCGCAAAATACTACTTTAACGTTCTTACTTTATGATTGCGTAACCGCTAAACTTTGACACAATGTATATGAAGTGATTTTAATTGAATGTATAATTAATTTCTGCCACCTATTTTTCCGGAAGTGAAGATGTTATATATTGAGTAGTTATCACACAATTCATATCTGATTTAACAGATAGTGTGGCATGTTTTACTCTATGGTGTAGGTCATCATATGTATTAGCCAGTTTTATAAAGTTCTGTTTTTAATAGAGTTACTGTCAGTAAAAAAAAAATTATTTGAAAATTGATCGTGGTGAGTATAAATTTTTCTTGTTTTTTATCATATATATATAAGGTTTCTTTCTTTTGTAGGTTTGGATTGACGAATAAATCCAAATTGCAATGTGTTGTTCTGAAAACAAAGCTTTTTTTTTTGTATTTCCTTAATCACAGGTTCTATTTACATATTTATACACTCTTACCTGAAAACAAAGAAACAACATTTAAGTCTTTTTGGTAAACTTGTCAACTCCTATTTTTAATTTTCTTTTCGTTAACTCTCCTCGTGGTTTTTAGCTCTTCTTATCATCTTAATATCTTTTCTATTGTACTTTACTCGCATGGCAGCGTATGGAGCGCGGCAAAGTTCAAAATTCAAAATTCTATAAATACATTTTCTTTACATCTCCCCCGCCTTGGAAGAAAATTTACAGCAAAATTTTCGTTAGTTTTAACATCCATCTTCTTCTTCTTCTTCTCTAGGAGTAGGGATAAGTTTTGTGATGTGGAAAAGGTTTGATTCTGATTTTCTGTGGTCTGTATTAATTCTGTATATGGAATGAGATATTTTTTCCACAATTTCATATGGTCCAATCTTCAGCTCATCTAATTTTCTTCTATTCAATTTGTTTCCATTCTCCACGTACACCATATTTCCTACGTTAAATTCATAGTTTTTCCGACTTTTATCAAATAGTTTTTTGTTGTAGTTGTGTGATTTTTTCGTATTTTCGAGTGCTATCTTCCTATCTTTGAGCCAATCACTTTCTGGTTTTTTTCAGCTTTAGTTCATTCGGTAAGACAGTAACAATCGTGCCGTCTAATAGATATCTTGGTGCAAAGCCGGTAACGAGTGTTCAGTATCGTTGTATTTATTTACACATTCTTGAGCTATTGTCGTCCAAGCTATCTTTTTTTCTTTTTCGTTTATTTTACATCTGATTTTGTTCACAAGTGTTTGGTTTAATCTTTCATTCAGGCCGTTTGAGAATGATGCATTTACTGCCGTGAAAACCATGGGGATTGAATTTCCATTTAAAAATTCCTTGGACTCCTTTGAATTTATTCCTGGGTATTGATCCGTGAGAAGTAATCCAATTTTATTTGTTTCTGATATGTTCTTGATTAGTTTTACAAAATCATTTGCACTCTGTGTTTTTGAAGTTAAAATGTATGCGTATCTTGTGAAATGATCCACCAGAAGATGTAGATATCTTTTTGTGGATCTCGAACCTCCAAAACCCCCGATCGTGTCCATCGAGATTATTTCGAAGGCTTTCGTGGCCGGGCCTAAGTGCGACATTAACCCAAATTTGTCTTGGCCTCTTGATTTATTTTTTATACATATTTCGCAGTTTCTACAAACTTCTTTTATGTTTTTTGTCAAATTTTTCGCTGTGTATAATGGACTAATTTTTTTTAGCGTTTGTTTAATACCTATATGACACAGGTTTCTGTGTATGTTTTTCATGAATTCAACGCTGAACTTTTCTGATAGAATAATCTTTTCTTTTTCCTTAACCTTTTTGAAGTATATTTTGTGTTTCTTTATTAATTTATTCTTTTTATTTTGTACCTCTTCATTTTTTTCCTGGTCTGTCTGAATATCTTCTAGTTTTATTAAGTTTACAATTTTCAATTGTTCTTCCTTGTTTTCACTTGGTCTTAATACTGGGTTTCTGCTTAAAGAATCTGGTTCCTAATTCTCTTTTCCTGGGACATATCTGATTTTAAAATCATATTGTGACAGATAGAATGTTAAGTCTCCTAGCTCTTCATCGGTCCTAGATTTGATATTCATGTTCTCTAACGGTTTGTGGTCTGAATATACTGTAAACGATTTACCCATAAGCCAGTATTGCCAGTATTTCACTGCTTCTTTGATAGCTAAGCATTCTAGATATATTGCTTTTTTCCTTTTTTGGGTTTCTTTAGTTTTTTTGAGAAGTATGCCACCGGTTTTTCTTTTCCATTAGGCTGCGTTTGTTTCAAAATAACCCAACACCTTCTAAAGATGCATCCGTGTAAATGTTAATTGGTAATTCTTGGTCAAATATTTCTAGGATCGGTTGTGAACACAGCAGTTCTTTTATTTTTTCAAATGATTTTTGACATTCTTCTAACCAAACAATTTTTTGATTTTTTCTGAGTAAATTATGCAGTGGGTCTAGGGTTATTCCACTCTTTGGTATGTATTCATGATAAAAATTGATTTTTCCTAGAAACTGCCTGATATTCTTTTGAGTTTTTGGAACCGGGAATTCTTTTATTGAAATAAGATTATCTTTCACTGGACTAATTGTATTATTTTGTATTATATGCCCGAGATATTTCACTAAGTCTGATGCGAACGTGCATTTCGTAAATTTTAATCTAAAACCCTCTTTTTTTATTGCTTCCAGTAGTTGTGTCAAATGGTTTATGTGAGGTCAGAAAAAGATTTAGAAAATATCAATATATCATCTATGTAGTTAACAGCAAAATCAATAAGTTTATACTTCCTTAATATGTTACTTAGTATCCTCTGAAAAATTGCTGGTGAGGTTTTAAGTCCAAAAGGCAGGCAGGTCCATTGGAAATGTCCTTCCTGTGTTACGAATGCAGCTTTTTTCCTATCTTCAACTCGCAGAGGAATTGACCAAAATGCCGAATTGATATCTAATGTTGAGAAAAATTTGCAGTTCCTTGTCTTTATCATCAGGTCTTCAATTAATGGAAACGGTTGAGCTTGAGGTGTTACTATTTTATTCAGATCTCTGAAATCTATACATAGTCTGGATTTTTTGTTGTCTTCCTTTTTAAATGCCAAAGTTACTGGTGCCGCAAAGGGACTGTAAGATTCTTTTATAAGTTTTTTTTCTAATAATTTCGATATTTGTTGTTCTATCTCTTTTTTATCTTCTACCGTGCACCTGTAAGGTCTCTTACTACAGTATTTATCAAGTAATAAGTCTATTCGTGCTTCATATTCTTTTACATTGCCGACATCATATTTATCCTTCGCGAAGACCGATTTATATTTGTCTATCAGTTTTTCTATTTCAGCCTTTTGGTGGTGATTTAAGTGTTCTATTTTTATTTCGAAATTTTCCTCGTTTACATGTTCATTAAAATTTATTAAGTACTTTTCTGTGACATCACTGTCCTCTTCTCTACTTCTTACTTCCGAATTTGTTTTTTTATTTGTAGAAATTTCCTCTTTATATTTTTCTTGTAAATTTAAACTTTTTTTCTGAGTTATTTCTAGATCCTCGTTTTGAAGTAATTTGAATTTTTTTATTATATCTAATCCAATCAAAAAATCGTATTTGAAATTCTTTTTATCAATAATGTATACATCAACTCTCTTTTCTATATCAAAAATCTTAATTTTTAAAGTCGTCAAACCCTTTGTTTTTTTAACACCATTAATTGTTACTAAATTTGCATTATTCGAACTATTTTCATTTCCTTTTAATTTCAATAACTTAGAATTGATTAAAGAAACATTTGAACCTGAATCATAAACTCCAAATATTTCTAATTTATCCTCCACTACTAGTTTGACGGTTATTAATGGTGTTATTATTCGTTTTTTTGATCAGTCTCGTTTAATTCAGCTTCTATCACCGAATTGTTTACATGTTTTATGAAGTTTTTTTCTCTTTATCCTCTTCTTTTGCTTTAAACCAGCATGTTGCTTCAGGGTGACAACGAATACCTTTTTTTAGTTTTTCACAAATCTTGCATGGTTTGTGATCTTCATTTCTTCCTTTAGTATTCAGATTTATATCCTTTTTCTTTCCAGTAAAATTTTTTTTTTCACCATGTGTTCGTATTTGCTAACTTTGTTAAACAAATCCACTGTATCTTTTAATGTTTCTCTATCAATTTTATTAAGTATAAACTCTGGTAGGCCAGCTGCAAGATTTACCAAGGTACCTGCGTCAATTGATCTTCTCATATCCAATAAAAGTTTTTCTTTTCTCATTGCGTAATCTAACAGTGAACCATCTTTGTATTTGTATAATAGTGCATAAGTAACTGGGTTCCACCCCTTGTTCGCAAATGATTCACAAAATTTGCTTTTCCATGTTGACCCTTCCGAGTCCATTGTTAATTTTATAATCATTGAGCTGTACCAATCTGCATATGGTTTATCCATAAATAATCTGAGTATTTCAATTTTCTTTTCATCTTCTGTCACCTTAAAACGTATACATTCTCTTTCAAAAATATCAATCCATTGGTTAGCATTAGGATTTTTGCTTGTAAACTTTTCAATTACAAACTTTTCTGCTATGTTCTTTAAGCTTTTCTGTTCATTTGCCTGTGTATTCTCTACTAATTTTTTCAAGATCTTTTTCCACGTATTTGTTTCATTTGGATGAGCAGCAGCATCTTGTTGTTTATCTTTTTCTATTTCTTCTAAAAACTGCTCTGCACATTGTATATTTCCATCTTCATCTATGTAAGCTTTTGCTAGTTCCTCTGTCATTTTTATCCAAACTCTTCTACTTTGATATCTTTTTTTCAAGCTATTCTTCACTTTATTATAAGCCGTTGTTTTTGTTATCTCTCTGTGGAAACTAATTGATTGTAACTCTTCTGGTACCGCGTACACTTTGTCATCTTCCGTGGCAATTGAGGTTATGGCATATATGTTTGATTTTCCATCGCTTGCTGGTATTATCGTAAACTCGAAACGAAGTTTCTCCATTTTTTTTTGTATCTTGTATCTTGTATAACCAGAAATGTCGTTTTATAAGGTTTCTTTCTTTTGTAGCTTAGGATTGACGAATAAATCCAAATTGCAATGTGTTGCTCTGAAAATAAAGCTTTTTTTTGTATTTCCTTAATCACAGGTTCTATTTACATATTTACACACTCTTACCTGAAAACAAAGAAACGACATTTAAGTCTTTTTGGTAAACTTGTCAACTCCTATTTTTAATTTTCTTTTCGTTAACTCTCCTCGTGGTTCTTAGCTCTTCTTATCATCTAAATATCTTTTCTACTTTACTCGCACGGCAGCGCATGGAGCGCGGCAAAGTTCAAAATTCATAATTCTATAAATACATTTTCTTTACATATATTTTTTTAATTTTTGAGTAAGTTATTTCAAAGATTATTTCTGTATGTAACTGAATCATGTGCACAATATAGTGCTCATAATTTAAGCAAACGTGAAATAAAGTTTATAGTTTTATTGATCTCCTTTTTGCTCTAAATATTCTAAACATCTATGCTATGTTTTTATTCTGCAAATTTTTTTTATTTAAATCTGTTTTTCGATATCTTGAAACTTAAAATTCGGAAATCTTTTTCGTTTCTTAATAATAATGCTACATTTTATATCTTATAATCGTCTTAATAATTATTTTTACATAATAATGATACATTTATATAGTCATAATTTATTTTAGAGAGAGAACTTTTTCAATAATTTCTAATAATTTCTAAATAATAATGTTGAAATTTTGAATAATTAAACCAATCTTGCTATACTACGATTCAATCATTGATTATTTAAAAAAACTTTTATTTTATACATACTTACTTGGAAAACTATAAAAAATTTAAAATTGTACGGCTGTTCTTTTTTTCTATACATTTTATGCTAAACTTTCCGTTGTTTCAAAAATAGTTTCTAAAATTCCATTTTCTGTCATTTTAATTACGCACATATATATATATATATATATATTGGATGATTGCATAAGTTCGTGCCCGATTTAAATATAAACTTCAATAGATTATATTTTAGAGATAACACTTTTATTAATCAATTATTTAGTCTCCATTGTTTTCTACAATGGTTTTCCAACAATCTATAAGCTTGTCGATTCCATTTTTGAAGAAAGAACTTGGTTTTTCTTGAAAAAAGTTTGTAAGGTGGTTTTCGATAGCTTCCTCGGAATTGAGATTCTTGCCATTTAAACTATTCTGCAAAGACCGGAACAGATAAAAATCTGAAGGCGCAATATCTGGAGAATATGGCGGGTGCTGCAGAATTTCCCATTGCAACTCCTGCAGTTTTCCTGCAGCTTATTCCTTTCAGTCAGGAGATGCGGCACCCATGTATCAAGCTTGGAAATGTATCAAAGCTTTTTTAAATGACGAAAAGCGGTTGAATTATCGATTTTCAGCCTCTCAGCAATATCCTCAGTTGTAATCCTTGGGTTTCTTTCCACTAAGGCATGCACAATGTCATCATCAATGCCAGAAGGCCGTCCAGAGCGGGGTTGACCCTCCATGTTGAAATCACCATTTCGAAATCTGCCAAACCACTTTTTGACTGTTCGGAGAGCAGGAGCGCGATCCAAATAAACGCTTTGAATATTTTTTTGTGCAATCCCAACACTCACGCCTTTCCGAAATTCATATAGCATTACATGCCGCAAATGCACCTTTCGTTCTCCATTTTTAATGATTTCTCTTATGCACAAAAGGACTTATCTGAACAATGTCTGACGCTAAATTGACATAAGACAACGTCATCTATTCGGTGTAACCAACAACTACCACACGAAAACAATAGAACTCCGCTATGCAGTAACTTAATGCCATCTATATCGGGCACGAACTTATACAGGGTGTCCCATTTTAAAGGACCCACTCAAATATCTTAGAAACACTGCGTTAAATCAAAAAATGTTTCAAACAAAAGTTGTGTGGCTTCAAGGGGGCCATAAGATGGTGACAATGATTTGACCTTGGAAAATCATTTGAAGATCATGAAGGTCAACTTTAAAATCTTAAATAGAAACGCCTATTTTTTATTTAGTATTCGTGTAGCTTATCTCGAGAGCTTTCCAAAACACTATAATAAAGTATTTTTTATTAAGTACTTTTTGAGTTATTTTATATTTTATTCTGACATATTTTGATATAAAAAATAAAATATTTCGTAAAATATTCAGTTTTCGATAATCTTACCGTAATACTTTTATGTACAAAATAACGAGACAAATCAATCAGAGTACTCTGCGTTGATACCACTGCTT